>NW_021604701.1:562816-584311 GCF_004785775.1 Grammomys surdaster | reverse complement strand
GGAGGAGGAGGAGGAGGAGGAGGAGGAGGAGGAAAAGGCGGCGCGGCACGGCGCGGCGCGGCGGCCGCGGTGGCTGCCAGTCCAGAACAGAATGATGGGCAACTCTCACCACAAGCAACCGAGGAGTAAGAGCCAAAGCAGCAGGATGCATTCAGCAACAGGTACTCTCTTTCCTTCCCTCCTTTTCCCCGGGCTTCTCTAACCAGGGCCTCCCTGGCTCACAGGGCCCCTGACCCTTGGCGTGACTTGCAGGGGCTGGCAGGGGGCGGGGAGGAAGCCTGAGGGAGATGCGGGTGAACTCCCAGCTCCCCTGCTCCAGTGCCAGGCTGAATTGCATAAGTCTGGGCTCCCGGAGCAGGCAGGAGCTGGCTCCTTCGCCAGCAACTCTGTGCAGCCTCTGGAGGGTGGCTGGAGCACCAGCTACTGAAGTTTATTGCTAGCACAGTGCTTTCTCCCTGGAGCCATGCACAGCTTACCCTTCAGGAGTCTCCTTTGTTATTCAAACCTCCGGCTCTCCCAGCCCCCAGCCCCGCCCCACACGTGTACACCTACACCTCTCAGGGCTCCACCTCGGCTGCCGCCTGCTCAGAGTAAGCCAGATGAAGCTGTTTCTTGCTGTGTAATGCCCTGCCCCCCACCTCCCCGCCCCAGCCCTGACTGAGCTCCTCTGGCTGCGTGGACAGCCCGGAGTCTGTTGTCCGCCTACTTTCAATGTGCTCTTGTTTGCCCTCCGTGCCCCTCCAGAGGTGGACTCAAGGGTGCTGGTATAGTTTCCCCCAACAACTTCTTCCTAACCGCTCACAGTGTGGAGATTAGGGTCTAGAGACAACTTTTGGTAGCTTGCCTTTGTAAGGCACTGCAAGAGCTCTGTGCAAGGAACCAGCCACTCTTGTCCTATTCATACCAACTTAACTTTTATTCCCTTCCCCCTTTTTGAGACCTAGGCCTCAGACATTCCAGGAAAGTGCACTACCACTGAGCTGCATCTGCAGCCCTCCTCTTTTGGCAGCACCCCATTTTTCTCCCCACTCACACAGAGTCCCAGGGGAGCCCAAAGTTCCCTCTGTGCCCATTTGGGAAGCTTTCATCCCACTATCCAGGTCAATGGGAAGGAAAGAGAAGATTCTGCCAAGTGGAACTCAAGTTTACCGTAGAAAGCAGGAGATGGGTCAGTGCATGTTATGTTCAGACACAGAAGATACCTCTGTCTGTTTCTGGGATTCTGCTGGCCATGCATTTAAGGGTAGTTGTTCAAGGCTAGCCATAGTAGCAGCTCTAGAAAAGGATGATCTCATAGCATGTTTTCGGGGAGCAGCTACAAGAAGGTCACTAGGGATGTGCTGGTGAACCCTACTCCTGTGACCTGCTAGGAAGAGTATTGCTTTGGACTTCAGGGTACACAGAATTGGCTCCTTTGGTGGACTAAGTCAAGGCAAGATTCTGTGTACTAGAGTTTCTTTGTTTCTGGGTTTCTGAGAAGACACTGTTTTAAGGCTACTATTAGTAGAGAAATGGTCCAGTCACCACTGCGTAGCATCTCCTTCTCTGCCATGGAGGAGGCTCAGGACCTGCTGGCATGATACGGAGATGCTTTGCGCAGCTTTGTTCAGGAACTGGAGGATAGCTTTCCATTCACTAGTGTTGGAAATTTGGGCAGTTACTGGCTATTGTTTCATTTCTTAGCAGTTGTTACATGTTTTCAATATCTGCCCCAACCCAGAGTCATCCTGGAGAGAGTAGACATTAGAGAGGCCTCTGACAGCATGAGGAAGCCACCTCATGACCTCTTGTCTCTCTCTAATACTTTCCACCTCTTAACCTAGCACCATGCCTGCCCACTTACTATCTCTACTCAGCCCCAGAAGCTTCCAGGAAAAACTCACTCCCACTGGACAGGCCAAAAGACTTAGTGTTGCATTCCCCATCCCTTGCAGTATACAGTCTCACAGACTGCTCAAAGAGGGAGAAAGGAACAAGCAATCAATCATGCTCTCAGAGAAAAGTCAAGACCCTGACTATGGGAAGTCCTTCAGTGACCAGGAAAGATTTTTGTTAGGGGTGAAAGCCTTCCTTTTCTCTCCCACCACTAAAGGCAAATGTCCTATCCTCAGGATTCTGTCTTAGCCCTGCCTCTCCCCTCTCTTATCAGTCTGGGCTACCCTGAGGAAACTACCTCTGTAGAGTTGACCTCTGCACCTCTCTCCGCTGCCAAGACTAAACATAACCCACTGCTCTAGATCCAACCTAATGTCCCATGAAGTACTCCACACCCAGCTGAACACAGCTTGCTCCATCCTTTACCTTCCTGCTCCCCTTCCTCCCTTCCTTCTAGGAACCCAAACTAAGAACCTAGGAGTTAGCCTCTATTCCACTCTCTCCTTGATCTCACACACCTTTTATCTGTGCATCCACCCAACCCTTTACCCAACAGTTATTTGTTGCTGCAGCGTCCTCTGAGACATAGCCCCTGCTCCTCTTGTCCAATGCCAGTGTCGCTCTTGCCTGTTCTAGTACTGCTTCCTGGCCCCTTCTCCTAGTTCACCTAACAGTCACCATAGTATTCTTCCCTGGTACTTTCTTGCTTTGAGTCCAAACCTTGCTGACTTGGGGTGGGAGTGTTAAGATTGTGTCCCTGCTGTGGAGGTAGATCCCAAGTGGCCCTAGGATTATCATAGATGGTGGAGAGAAAACATCTTACTTCTGCATATATTTGAATGCCTATTAGAAAAATCTATATAGTGTATCAAACCCACGGTTTCTCATAGTTTTTGTTAGGCTAAGGTTAAGTGCCTTTAAAGTGAGACTCTTTGGATAAAATGATTAAGAGTATACTTGCCTCATGAAAAAGGCAAAAGTTGAGAAACTGGAAAACCAGCGCTTGAGCTCTGTGGGGAAAAGAGTTTCTCGGATAAAGTGTATGTTCCTTTAGTGATCTCCATTATTGGGCCCTGCCTGCTTCACCAACCTCATCTGCTGCGCCTTCTCAACCTAAACTTGATGATATAGTCACATTGAATGGCTTCTCCTTTTCCAAAATTACCCATTCACCACTTCTGTGATTTGCTAAATGTGTTTTCCTCTCCCTGGGGCGTATCTCCCATCCTCTGTCATGTTCTGGCACCTTCCTATTTGTCCTTCAAAACCCTCATCCAGTGTCATCTCTTCTCTGGAAACTTCCTCATCGAGTCTCCTTCCTTCCTCGCTCTTTTCTTTATGCACATTTGATCTGGTCTTCATAATCTTCCCAGTGCAGACACTGCTACTTTTGTATCATCTATTTTTGAAATGGAGTTTTACTTCATAGTTCATGCTGACTTCCAATTCATTTCACAGCCAAGACCGGTCATGAACGCCTGCTCTTCCTGCTTCAGCCTCCCCAGTGCTGAGATGAGAGGTGAATGGCACTACAACTTGGCACTAGAGTTGCTGTTCATTCATTCACTTAATACAGTGATGGGAGTTGAACACAGGGCCTTTTGCATACTAGGCAAGTGGCTGTACTCTTGAGGTCCACTCCTGGTGCCATAGTTGTCATTGCAAGCTGAAATGGATTTCAAAGACTGTAACATCTGGGAGGATGAGAGAGCCCGTGACTGGGTCTCCTGGCTTTTTGTCTATGAACCTGCAAGTCAATTGCTTTTGTT
The DNA here is from genome assembly GCF_004785775.1 of Grammomys surdaster. Lineage (NCBI taxonomy): Eukaryota > Metazoa > Chordata > Mammalia > Rodentia > Muridae > Grammomys > Grammomys surdaster. The sequence goes on along the minus strand of NW_021604701.1, from coordinate 580,667 downwards.
ACTTGTATCTTTTGGTTGTAAACAGTCCTGGATCCTTACAGGGGACTGATAGAAGAGAAGCACTTGCAGGAAGTTGTAAGAATGCACTAGGAGCTGGTTTGGAAAGCCTTTTCAAAGTTGAAGTTGATTTTCAGAAGAGGGAAAGAGTAATTATTGCAGAATGGGAAACACTCCCAAACTGGAGGCAGAAATGAGCCCTACATGTTTGAGAGAACACCAGGAGCAGCCAGCCACTAAGCTCAGCAGTTGGTACAACTGGATGGGGACAAGCAGCTGCCTAGTAGGAGAGGTAGGGTGGGGTGAGACGGCAAACAGCAGCAGCATGTGGACGCCTAGCAGGACCTTACTTAGAACATGGTGGGCTGCTCTGAGGGGAGAAACCTTGTCTGCCAGCTTCACATTCTGGAAATGATTTTTCTCACCAGCTTTTCAAGCCTGTCACTTCTTGAGAAAATGTTATTGTGTGTGTGGTGTAGTAGTTAATACGTGCTTGTGGTCCTGTTGCTACCTAGCGTATGCATAGCTTTCTGTGTAGTGCCTTGCAGAGAAGGGAGAGGGACCTTGCATTTGCTGTATACCTATTATATGCTAACCCTCTCCATCCACTACTTAACTCCGCAAACAACCGCCAGGGATGGATTATTGATGCCATTTTACAGATTAGGAAGTGAGAACCAGAGGGAGGGCTGTTCTACACTCTGATAACAAGGATGATGTAGAAAAAAAAAACTTGAGCTGAAGTCTGTCTGCCTTTCAAGCTTGAACCTATTATGGCATGTCATGTGCTTCTCAGCATCTTTGCTGTGGCAGGAGTTAGTAACCCTGGAGACTGGGTGCTGTGGAAGGAGGAGACCATGGCTCTGTTCTGGTAGGATGAGCAAATCTCTATAGCAACAAAGACTGCAATGCCCAGCTTGGTAGAAGTCCCACCATATGTCTGTTTGATAGCATGTTTGTATTGTTGGAATAATTGAACTCATGAGGCTCTGTGTTGAGTCCAGAAGCTAGAGCAGGGGATGCCTGAGCTATCAAGAAAGTGGGTGTCTTGGACATAAGCCTAAATCAGTTGTTTGGAGAAGCTTCAGGTCCAGAGATAACTGTTATCAAATTGGCTTCCAGCATCCCCTCCCGACAGGTGTGGTGCTGTGAGCAAGGTGACCCACGTTTCAGGTTGAAAATGAGTGCACCGTTCTCTTGTTCTCTGTACTGAAACCATATGAGAGGATCATTTGGTTACATTTTCAGGGCATTTTTATAGTTGACCTGGCCCTTTCATATTCACAAGTTTATTGAATTTTATAGCGTCCTTGCTATCATTAAGATGGAAGCTAAATGACAGACACTTAGAAGGAAGTCAAATTACACCTCCTCTGGGGGCCTTCTTCCTAAAGACATATTTCCCAACCAGACTTAATGATTCCAGGGAATGATTTCATTTAATGCATGGAATGAATTAAAATTCTAGGCCAGTGAACAAAAATATTCCTGAGCAATCCTTGCCTCCTATAACTGCAGATAATCTTAGAGCAGAGGTGTGGGCCCTAGAGGTCCGGGCTCAGCATGGTCCTTACACAGTATTGCTTACTTTTACCTATCTGTGACCAAAATATCCAAAGGAAGAGTTCTTTTAAAAGAGAAAAAAACTTCATAGTTTCAATGCAAGGTTGTCATGTCAGAATATGGTGACAGAAACATGTAAGGAGCTGGTTCTCCACCTATGGGAGCTAGGATGAAGAGTATGAAAGAAGGGACTGGGTGGGGACCAAATAGAACCCTCCTCCCTAACCCCAGTAACCCTCCTCCTAAAGTTCCTACCACTTGACTAAATAGCACTACCAGCTACAGACAGAACAAAACTACCAGGGACATGGCATAATAAAACTATGACAGCCACATTTCCTGGGCCAAAAGTAGAAGGAAGCTAAAGAAAATGTTAGAAAAACAAAAACAAAACTACCAGCAAAACATGGTGAACATCATAATGTCAAATTACAGGAGAAATTACTAAATTTAGAGCATCCAACTTCACTGAAATATGGTAGTTGTGTGAGAAGTGATTTTAAAAAATTCTATTCATTTAGAAAAAACATGAACAATGCTTATTAAAAAATAAAGCATAGGGGGAGAGGGAGAAATGTTATAATTATAACCTCAAGAATAAAAATTAAAACTATGGAACATAAAAATACAAAATCATCTCTGCATGTGGTCAAGAGTGAGAACAGAATGGGGAAGAAATGCACTTGATTGATGTGTGAAGGGGTTGAGTGAATCTTTCTTTAACAGATTTCCATTAATACTGTTACATGGTTTGTGTAAAGAACAATACTAACCATTAACACACAGAGCAATCACACTGGCAAGTCACAAGGACAGACAAAATCATATTTTCCTGAGCCAACATAAGCAACTAAAAGATGTCACACAAAATCGGGTGTCTTTTGAGGTGGGACAGGGAGTGCGGCAGAATTAGTGAAGAGAGCCCAGGCTTGGATGGAAGCCCAGGTCCCTATGTTGCATCTTTGGAGGAAGTTGTTTATTTCGGACTTCATATTCTTAGTTTCTTTACTGATAATGTAAAGATAAGAATAATACAACCAAGCCAGGTGGTAGTGGTGTATACCTTTAATCCCAGCACTTGGGAGGCAGAGGTGGAGGCAGGCGAATCGCTGTGAGTTCAAAGCCAACTTGGTCTATAAAGCGAGTTCCAAGACAGCTAAGGCTACACAGAGAAACCTTGTCTCAAAAAAAAAGAAACAAACAAGTAAACAAACAAAACACCCACCTTACAGGGATGTGGTCAAGAACAAAAGGATCTTGTAAGGGATCAAATACTGAACAGTGTAAAGCAGTGGTTCTTGTCCTGTAGGTTTCGACCCCTTTGGGTTTCAAATGACCCTTTCACAGGGGTTGAATATCAGAGATATCCTGCATATCAGATATTTACATTCTGATTCATAACAGTAGCAAAATGATAGTTATGAAGTAGCAACAAAAATAATGTTATGGTTGGAGGTCACTACAACATGAGGAACTGTATTAAAGAGTCACAGCATTAGGAAGAATGAGAACCACTGGTGTAAAGCCTTACATATACATACACACACACACACACACACACACACATACACACACAAAGAAAAGGTACTAGGTACTTTTATGGTTTGGCTTTGTTTTAAATGTGTCGCCTGAAGGTGTGTATGCTGGAAATCTGGGCTTCAGTGTGGCCATGCTGAGGTAATGGAAGGGGGCCTGGAGGAAGGTACTTACATCCCTGAGAATGTGCCTTTACAGGAGACTACTGTAGCTCTCTTGAGACCCCAGTTAGATTCCACAAGAGCAAATTGTTATAAGATCAGATCTGACCTTCAAATCCTTCAGATTTCCTGACTCACCACATGGTCTAACCTCATGAGGCCTTTGGTCATGCTATGATGTAGCTAAAGAGGCCCTCCCCCAAGGCCAAACAGATGAGACCATGTAATCTCGGATTTTCAGCTTCCAAAATTGTAAGTTAAATAAACTCTTTTTTTTTTTAAAAGAAGTATCTGCCCTTCAGTACTTTGTAGTAGCTACCAAAAGCAGACTAATACAGAGACTATTTCCCACTGTGCCTCTCTATTGACCCCAGAGCTATTCTGGGCCAAACGCTGCCACTAGGGGCTTCAGATGGTGGGTTCCTTGTCTCCTGCGAACACTGTAAGCACCACTGAAGTTTGATTAAGCAAGTGAAGCTTTTTAGTTTCAGTCTTGGAGGAGAGTAATCTAGAATATTTTATGGTGGGGTTTTTTTTTCTTCCTTTCCTGAAATGCTTAAAATCTACGGAGAGAATAGTTACTGAAGGCCATAATGAATTAAAGACTTCCCCAGCCGATTGCATCCTGAGCCAGACTTGATGAGTTCTAGACTGTGTGTCTTTAGGCAGGTGACAAAGTCCTCAGAGTTTTCATGGCCTCCCTGGCCGGTGCCTCCCTTGTAGGATACTGGTTAGAATGAGATGGGGTGCTGCATAAAGCACAGCTGCGGTGTAGCTGTGTGCATGCTGTGTATTGTTTAAGCCTCCCAGAGTAGGAAGGGTCTCCAAGGGTTTCAATAAGGGAGTCTTGGAGGGGCATAAAGTATGTATATGGCCATGACTATCTTATTTCTTTTAAAATGTTGTGCAGGTGTATATTATAGGCTGAGCACACACCCCACACCTACCCTTCCCTTTCTATCCCTATTGCCCCTCGAGTTAGTCCCCTCATTCCCTAGACAACTTCACTTCTGCTTCCATTCAGTATAGATGTACATGATTTCATGTGACTGTAAAACATGTAGAAAGCACAAATGAGAGAAAACTGGATATTTGTCTCTCTGAGACTGGCTTAACTTGCTTAATGTGATTATCTCCAGTCGCATCCATTTTTTTCCCTACCAATGACAGAACTTAGTTCTTCTTTATACCTAAAAAAAATCACCAGCCACTGTGTCTATATACCACATTTTCCTGCCTTCCTATAACTCAGCTGCTGTGAGCAGTGCCGCAATAGATATTGTTGCGTAAATATGTATCTTTAAACACCACTGGCGATGGAAGCCAGCGCTGTGCACGCTGGGCAAACAGTCCTCACTGAGCCCCACCTCGTGGTTATCACATTTTTGCATGTCAACATTGAAGCATCTTCCATGGAAAAAAACCAGACATTTTGTCTCTTACCATGTTGGAGCCCAGACATATTATTTCATTTTTGCTGTGTTTATTGAAGACGAGGGAAATCTAGGTACTTTAATAAAAAATGAGGTACATGGTTGAAAACTATTCATCTTCCATAAACCTTTCATTTTTAAAACTCACGGAACCGAGGTGACATTGCCAAGGTCACTCAGCTACAGATGTTAAAATGGGCAACAATTCAGCTGCTTCTTTACTGCTGCAGCCCCTGCATCATCACGGGAGTTGTCCTTTTGACCTCTGAGAGCAGCTGAACTGTTGCGGACACCTTGGGCCACATAGCCATGGTGTGTAACCATAATGCGTCCACACGGGAGAAACTAGACAGGGCTTCCACACCGAAAAGATGAAACTTGACATGACAGGCAGGTCCCTGGTGGGAGATCTTACATGCTGATAGGTCAGCTCTTTGTCAGCCTCAGGCAGTATCTCCAAATGATTTGGGCTGGTTCAGCCTTCTGAGTGCTGTCTGTGACCCTATGGAGTACTTGTCCTCAGATGCAACCTTCATTTCTTTCAACAGCAGATTTCTTATTCTCCATGAACACAGGTGGAGAGATGTGGGGTCCTAGGCATATTTTGCTCCCTGTTACTTCCATAGAGTCCTGTTCCTGATATTGGGGAGGGTGGCACAGTGCCATCTCTGGAATATCCTTATAGGGTTAGGACAGGAGTGAGCAGTGCTGTTTACAGCTCTTAAAGCTTGTCTCAAAGAGGATATGCTGTCACCTTGGCCACACTGGAAGTGAGAGATGACCACCATCCAGCATCCTCCACGATGCTTTCTTTGACTTCATGTGAGTGAGCAAGGAATGATGTCTGAGCTGCCGTCATTCTTGCTGAAGACACATGGGCTTTGAAGAACCTGTTCCTGCTTCTGAGTTCTGGCTTGGGGGTTTCTGGCTGCCTAGCCATTTTCCCCCTGTGTTTCCATTCTTTCCTCAGGGCTGCACACTGCTGCTTCCACCCTCTCCCCTGCCAGACTGTTGACTTTGGGATTGTAGTTAGTTCTCACCTCTTCTCTAGATTCATCAGGGCCTGACCTGGGGAGTAGGGGCTGTGCCCGGGGGAAGAAGCAAGAGTACAAAGTTGAGATCTGTTTGGGTGCCAACCCAAAGAACAATTGAAATCCACAGAACTCAAAGTCACACTGCTGGATCTGGGGATGAGGGTGGCTCTTCATTCCCACCATTATCAGGATTCTAACCCCCAAGACAAAGTCTGTGTTATCGAAATACACACACACCATTTCCCTAGCCAGAGGACAACAGTTTACCCTGACACCAGCCAAATTGTAAGCAGGGGTGGAGTGGAGGCAATATGCAAATATTGACTGGGATTTTAGTCCTTAGCTTCTTCAAGTGTTCAACAATATCACTCTGGCTACATGGGATGGTGACTCCTGTCACACCAACAGCAGCCAGCTGCATCCCAGGAGGACCTGGAGTGAGAAGCAGCTGCAGCAGGGGAGGAAGATGATAAACTAAGGCTCGTGCAAGGCAGGTCAGAGGTCACGGCCAGTGGGAGCCAAGAGTAAGGCCAACAACACTTTAAAGGGGAAGCTTTCCTGAACCTTTGGTAGAGGTCTAGAGTATAAATGAGATAAGGCCCTAAGAAGAGCCTGGGGAAACATAGGCCACACTGGAAGGGCCTGTACTGAGCCAGGGAGTATTTCGCAGATATTAGCTCAGTCCACACAATACCTGCATAGTATTTGTGCTTTTGTTATCTTGAAAGGGGGAATATATAGATTTGAAACTGTGCTTCGTGTAACTAATCTATAGAGGCCTACAGAATTTAAGTAACTTGTTCAAGAGCACACAGGCAGTAAAGGAAGAGGCTGAGAATTTGGGCTTGAGTGGCAGAGCTTCTGAGTCTGTCATCTTAGCCCCTATAAAAATCTGCCCATGTGAGGGAAGTAAGATGCTCACCCCAGCTTTGCCCTCTGAGGTGGCTACACTTTAACATTGGATTTCAGTATCTCTCAAGAATTCCCCTAGACTTAGGGACACAGCCTACTATTCCAGCACTTAGAAGGATATGAGCTTGAAGTCAGCTTGGGCTACCTACATAAGACACTGTCTGGAAAAAACAATGTTGTGTGATGGTTCTTAACCTGGGGAGATTTTAAACCAACTATTCCTGGGCTCCACCCTTCAGAAGTCTTGGTCTTACTGGTCTCATATAAAGCACAGCCTGCAGGGAGAAGGGAACGGGTAGACCAGCAGGCTTCACAGAAACACCTCAACCACCCCCAACAAGCACCTGACATCCGTCTGCAGCTTGGCCTGTCTCTCTACCTGTGACTGTAGCTTTTTCCTCTCTAGCAACAACCAGAGATTCTGAGAGATAGCTCCAATCCGCTTCGCTTTCCTTCTTAGCCTGCTTCAGTGTGGGCTCTACAAAGCCACCTTTGCCAAGTTCCCCCCCACACCCTCAGTGCTGCTGAAGTGACTGACTATCACCAGCCAATGCTACTCTTAAATGTAGTCCCTTAGTCTTTTTTACAATGGGTTTTAAAAAACCATGTGATAGAAATAGGCCCTGAAGGTAGGAGCCCCAGAAACTCCTGATCCTGTGCTGAGTTGAAAATCTTAATACAGGTGATTGCACACACCCACCCTCAACCCTCAAACTGTACTCCCATCTCAGTGTCTCTGGCAGAAACAGATGAGAACCCAGCTCATGCTGAGTCTCCTCCCACACTGTGGGCAAGAACCAGTCATGCACCTCTTCTGATTAGCAAATGGTTAGTGGGATGCAGGCTCAGTCCCTGGCCCATACTCATTTCAGCAGCAGAGCCATTTAGCCATTTAGCACCGGGGAACAAAGGAGTCCATTTGTAATCAGCTGCTGGCCCATATGTCTTCTTTTTGTGTCCTTGTCTTCTAAGCGTACAGAAACAAATTTGAACAAGTTGTGTTTTCTGTACTTTAAAGCCAGTGACTCTTTCACGCTTTGTGCCCCAGGAAACAGGCTTTGCTAGAGTCTGTGATCTGCTGTCTGATAGAGGTAGAACCAATGAAGAAGGTTAGCAGTCTTCTCCTGATGCCGCAGAGAGCGGTTGGATTCCAAGTCCTGTTGTCCTCCGGCACAAGTACCTTAGAAGAGCCCCTGTCTCCAGCTGAGCCTTCCTCTCATTGCATGGGACCTATCATCTAGTTCTGTGCTTGGTGAGGTGTAGAGTCCAGATTGCTTTAGGTCAGCTGGAGAAACTGAATTGAGTTACACCCAGCTATAGTTTACAGACTTGTTCCAGGCCAAGAGGGAAAGCATGTGTGCTGGAGAGACTTGCAAAAAACAGGGCCTATCTCTGTGCACGTCTCTCCTCTGGGAAGGAAGGGGCCTGCATGGTGACAATAGACCAGGGCGCTGACTCAGACAGCCAGTTCCTGTTCATTTCCCCTCTCAGCAGGACAGCCACTGAGCTGGAGGTCAGCCCTCCATGAGGCTGGGACTCAGCCTCTGGCTGAGAGCTGAGATCCTTACCTAGAGAAAGATAAACCTAACTCAGACAGCTCCCCTCACTGTCCATCAGCTGTGACTGAGGCAAACAGGACCATTGAGATCGTAGGTAGAGAGCCAGAGGTTAGAAAAGAAAAAGATGAAAGTCCCATTTTGAATCCAGGATTGCCTTTCCTGGACTGGACTGCCCAGGAACTTCACTGGGCAATGTGATTGATAGGGCCGAACTGACACAGCCAGTGTGCTAGGAACTGGCTAAGGACGTGACTCTGGGTGGTGCTCTACTGAGGAACCTAGGGATAGGTTTGGAATAACGTGGAGCTCCAGGACTCTGGGCTCCCAGAGTGAGCCTGGTACACACTTCTCTGTTGAGTGAGGATTGGCTGGAAGTGGATTTTTGGGTATCCACGCCACTAGTATGGAGAGAGGCGAATCTCTTACCCTCTTCTGGAGCCGGGGAGGTAAGTTGTTGGGAAAGGAGGGGAGGATGGCCAACTTGAAGCAGAGAGGGAAGGGAGGGAGACCCTTAGTTCTAGAGGTGTGCAGGGTGGGGCAGGAGGGGGACTTGGAAAAGATACTATAAAGTGGCTTTGAAATTGGGTGGTTCTGGATATAAAAGGGGTGGATGTGATCACATCCTAACCCTGATATCTTGGGAACTTAAAGGATTGTAAAAGTGACTGAGGAATTGTGTGTGTGTGTGTATCTTATCTTCTTTGAATCAACTTAATGTAGATTCTGAGTCTTTCTCTTTCAGTTTAATCTCAGTGACTTACTCTTACCTCTAGGACTTCCACTAAAATGCCAGATTTGCTTTTACAAAGCATAGTCACTGGGAGAGGCAAGTAAAAGGGTGCTCGTCACTGGTCAAGTCCACATGTGCTTCCTAGTGCTATCTAGACCTCCTGGCAGTAAGATAAGTGCAGGTCCTGGGTCATGCTGGGAGTTTTGTCTGACTTCTGCAAGGAGAACCAGTTGGGTTGGGGAATATAACATGGCAGGTCTGAGTCTTGAAACATCTGGGAAGCTGCTGTTTTGGTGGCAGCTGGCAGGACAGAACGTAAGTGAGTCCATGGGGGTGCCTCTGGGGCTCTAGTCAGCCCTTGGTAGCTGGAGCAGGCTCAAAAAGTATTTATGAGCTCTTAAAATGATTAGAAAAGCAGAGAGATGCAACTTAAAAAAAAAAGTAATGTGAGGACTGTGTATTATTACAGCCTGGCATGAAAAGGAATCGGAAGAAAGTAGTGTTTGGTCTTCAGGTTTTTGAGGGGTTGTCACAGGGGGAAGTGACCAGATGGAGTCTCTGTAAAGTCTCTCATCTCACAACTGGGGACTGTAGACAAGGAAGAGTTTCCTAACAGGCTCTGCATAGATGCATTGGGCAGCCTAGAGGAGCAAAAGTTCAGCACCCTTGGAGGGATTGCCTTCTCCTCAGTCAGAGTGGGATCCTTTGATGGGAAGCAGGCCTGGCCTCCCTCTTCTGCAGGAAGGAGACAGAAGGAGGGGCAGCTGTCACCTGGGATGTGGGCCTGGCCCAGCCCTGCAGTTGCCTCCCTGCCCCCCCTCCACAGCTGCTCCTCTGGCTGCAGCCCCCTCACTTCCCTCCCTCACACTGGGCTCCCTGCTTCCACTCTCCATCACTTCCCCCACTCCGCAGCCAAGGGTGTCTTTTCAAACAAACCAGACCCTGCTGCTCAAAATCCTCCAACCGCCTCCCCTCACCCCTGGTGAAAGTCCCCATTTCTTTTTTCTTCTCTATTGGCTCCTTTCTCTAAAAACAGAACAGAGATAAGATTATTTCTCACTCTAATACCGCTCTGACATTTCATAAATCTATGTCCTAGACAACTGGAAAGGGCTATATTTAACCTTGCATCTTGTAGCTTTTAATGGAGGGCCTTGCTGAAGGCTCTGCCTTCTAACACCACAGGAGACCTGAGGCTTGTCTTTATTCTCTGTTAGCCTAGCCAGCAACCTGGAAGGCCAGAGTAGTCCTACTTTCTAGTAAAATGATCCTTTCTCCATCCTCAAATATCCACCATCCCCTCTGTCCATAAGTCCATAAGTCCATGCCCCACCTTCTAGAGTGTGTCCTTGGCTTTCTTACCTGCAGGCACTCTCATTGACCACATTAGATAGTCTAAGTGTGGCAGCTAGTGAGCACGGGCGAGGAAAGCCTAGAGGTATGAGCTTGGATGGGAGGTGGGTTAGGAAACAGAGCCAAAAGGGAAGGACATGTGTTGTCATGGATCTGGTTGTGCCACAGACTGGGAGGAGAACTGATGCTAAGTAAGGTAATACCAGAAGCATTGTGTATATTGGCTAATGTGACCGTCACAATAGGCCTGTGAAATAGGTCCAGTGAGAAGGCTTGGACTAAAAGTCCTATCTGTCGAGAAAATGGCAGCTGGGGTCACAAAGTCTACTTACTTTACCCTGACCCAGGATATCCCTGATTGAATTGATCCTGCCCTTTGGAGCAGTCCTATGGTTGCTCCCCGCTGGAGCCCTTGGCAGACTCTTGCTGCACTGCCAGGCATCTTGGCTCAGACCCACCTCAATTCCTGCCCCAAGCTAAGGAGTCTAGCCTCGTAGATGGGTTTTCTTGTTGTTGATTCATAGTTATTTTTGTTTTGCTTTGTTGGGAAAGAATCTTACAGTGTAATCCAGACTGGCCTCAAACTTGAGGCTCTCCCGTCGCAGCCTCTGGAGTGCTGGGGTTGCAAGTGTGTGGCACCGTGCTTGGCAGCTTTCCTGCGCTCAGGTCTTGGGGCTGATTTCTTGCACACTGTTCTCATCTGCCTTGCTGGTAATAACCTCCTGGACCACTACTAAAGCAGTAGGCTATAGTCCATCTCTTCATAGCTGCCATTGACATTGCCAACACTAATGCTTTCTGTGGCCCGGGACAAATTTGGTCCCCCATTTTGTACCAGTTTCTTCAGCTGCAATGTGGGGTGGAGGAAATTTTCTAAAGGCACTTGCAGTTGTCTGAATCTAGGGTGCCAAGGATCCCTGTCCCCCAGCCAACCCCACTCCTGTGCCTTCTTAGTGGTATTGGGATAAAGCTCACCACAGATGTAAGTTTTGAAATCTTTGCTGACCCAAGTGATTGCTCCAGAGCCAATCCACAAAGCTACTGCTCGGTGACAACAGCCACATGTGCAGGCTCTTTTCTTGTTTACCAACTTTTCACAGTGGGCAGTGTGTGCGGTGGTGGTGGTGGGGTGGGCTTCCAAGGCGATTTTCATGGTACACTGTACTGCTGCAAAGAACACTGAATTACATGGTGAGAAAATGATTCTCTCTCCCACTTTCTGATTACCTTAAGGAGAAAGTCTCAGTGTGGTACTATTCTTCAACCTCTATAATGCTTGCTAATCTTCTGCTCCAACAAAGCTAGACCTGCCTCGGGCTCAAATACAGGGACGGGGCGACAGCATCTACTCGGAATTTTAATTACCGTGCTCTGTTTCCATTGCATTTCTTTTTACAGTTGCTTTCTAATTATGGCAAGTGATACGTCTTCGCTTTCTGTTTTTGTGTTGCTTGCTCCTATGTTTGTTAAGGGTAACGCTACGGATCAGCCTAGGGCCTAGCATGTGTGGACAATCCATCACTGAGAGTCATTTCCAGCCCTTGGTTGCTACCATTGTTTTGGGAGGTTGCCATTTAAAAGTTATTTCAATATAATTTTATCATTATTATTATATAATTTTTGAGCAGGAAGAATGTAGACTTATTAATGAAAAAAAAGAGGGGGAAATAGTCCTTAAGTGTGGGAGTGGTTCCAAGATAGAAATACTTTATTTATTTATTTGTTTTATTTTTTGAGACAAAATAATGTAGCCCTGGCTGGCCTGTAACTTGCTATGATGTAGACCAAGCTGGCCTGATATTCACAAAGACACACCCCATGCCCCACCTTATAAGTGCTAGGATTAAAGGTATGCATCACTATGCTCTGCTTACCCTATTTATTTTTGAGGCAATTTTATGTATATCAGGCTGGCTTCAAATTTGCTATGTACACAAAGATGACTTGAGTTCCTGATCCTCCTTCCTTGCCTGAGTTTTAGATGTTGTGTACTACCATATCCAGCTCTATATAAATGTGTGTGTGTGTACATATATACATCTATAATTCTAGCCTCAGAAGGCAGAAACAGGGTCTCCAGAGCAAGCTATTTGGCATCCATATTGCCTCAACAAAAAAGGAAAAAAGATTAACCAAAGATGATTCTTCACATTGACTTCAAGTGTGTGTGTGTGTGTGTGTGTGTGTGTGTGTGTGTGCATGCATTTGTATGTACACACCTATGCAAATGAAAAAAAAGAAGGGAAAACATTTTAAAAAAATTTTCACCCAGATGTGCTGGCCCATGCCTTTAATCCCAGTATTCAAGAGGCAGAGGCAGGCAGATTTGAGTTAGAGGCCATCCTGGTCTACACAGCAAGTTCCAGGACAGCCAAGGATATATAGAAAGACTTTGCCTCTAAACGAGGAAAAAAAAAGAAAGAAAGGAAGGAAGGAATACAAATGAATAAATAAAGTACATTTTTAAAAGTTTTCAAAAAATATAAAAACATTTAGAGGAAAACGACAAAGTAAATTAAATAGAAACACTGATCTCCCAGAACCTGTGGGAATGGAAACAAAATAACTGCAGTGTGTGACCCATTCCAGAACACACTGACCCATTCCAGAATGCGCTATTCATTCCACAGACATCTCTGGGATGCCAGCTCTAGAAGGCTTTGCACAGCTTTCCTCTACCCTCTTAAACTTTATTGCCCCATTCCATCTAATCCTAGACTCCTTTCTGCATCCTAGCTTGCTGTTCCTTGTCTGAAACATCTCTCCCACATCCCTGTCCTATCAAACTCAGCTCATCATTCAAGACCCAGTTTGAGCAGCTCCTCCTCTAGGAAGCCTTCTTCTAAATGCCCAGGTTGAGTTTTGCTCCCAGGCATGCAGCCTCTCTCATCTGTTTGCAGACCTGAGTCTCCTGCCCTTTGGGTTCCAAAAACATTTTCTAAGAAAAACTTGGAGGGTGGGGCGAAGATAAAAATGTAACTGCAAGTGAAGCCTGTGACAGTGACTGGACCCTGGGGACTGTCTGGCTCCTGGGATCATTTAGACTGGAGACTTCCCAGATTCAGAGCCAATACTCACATGGACCACAGATCCAGTCTAGCAAATGTCTTTGAGGGGCTGTTGCAGGTTATGTGTAGGGAGATTACTGGAGTATCTTTGGGAATTGCCATCTGAAGTCAAAAGGAAAGCAGAACTGGTTTAAGGAAGAAGTGTATTGGGATAGCATCTTAATGACAGTGTCAACCAACTACTCGGGGACTCTGGTGCTGGGGTGTCCAGTCACAGGTGTTCCAAGTTTGGGGGAGTCATTCCTTAGGTGTAAGCTGTTCCTGTAGATGGAGATATGGGGCATAACCTTGGGCCAGGCAACTCTGTCTGAAGAGAGGACCCTTGCAGTTCCCAGGGAGGGCTATCAACTTAAATCAGTCTTGTTGGTCAAGGGGAAAAGATGAAGTCACCAAGGGGAATCCGAATGGTGCATCACAGTGTCTACCACAGAGATCTGGTCAGGGCCCTTGGGGTTGTAGTGCTGAGGAAGCAGTAAAAAGAAAACAACAGTAGTTTGGAGGATAGACTGGCTAGGCCTGGAGGTGCAGGCCTTAATCCCAATGACTAGAGAGGCTGAGGCAGGAGGGTCACAAATACAGAACCAGTCAGGGCCACAGAGAGAGTTCAAGTCCAGCCTGGACCATTTAACAAGACTCTGACTCAGACATAACAAGTAGAAACTGGCCAGGGATGTAGCTCAGTGGTAGAGCACTTGCCTGCCATGCATGGCATGAGGAGGCAGTGACGTCAATACCAATACCAAAATTGCCTCTCCCACAACAACAAAACCACATGGTGGCAGGGCCTTGAAATCCTGGGTATGCTATTCCAGTCCCTCTGCTTAGAGGACATAGAGACAAGAAAGTCACAAGGAGCTTCTGGTATAATTGGGGCAGAAAATATTTAAAGGCACTATTGAGAGCAAAGTGCAAAGTGTTCCCCCTGTGATGTGTACCAAAAGACCAGGCTGTCTTAACATTTTGTTCTTGCTTCTCTCCTGGAGACCATATTATCTGGGTCTTCCCATAAAACATGATTACTGGTCTCAATCTACACAGGTGATACATGAGATCCAGAAATTTGCTTCAGTCTTCCCTGCAGGTCAGATTCCCCCCCCCCCACCTAAGTTGGGACGCCTCCAGCACAGTGTGCTGTCACAGCCTGTGCCCTCTCCCCAGCACCATCTGCCCCCTCAAAGACACATGCAGCCCTCTGCAGTTTGCAAAGTGCTTATTACATATATTTTATCTTGACACAAGCCTGCAAGATAGCAAAATAACAGTGTCAGAAGAAAGCAGATTTCTACCTTTGTTTTCTTAACCTGCCTGATACACAGTTCAGAAATAGATATATTCCGATCATATTTCTGTCAGAGACCTTCGTTTTTATTCTGCTTTTCTTTTGCCTGCATGTTCTTAACCACCTGTGAAATTCTTCCATTGCATTCATCTGTTCTTCCCTATCTTGTCTCAAAAGTGAGAAAATTGTCATCAAAATCAAGTTACTTCCTTTTAAGCTGTGAGGGGAGAAATAGAGGTTTCATAATTTTCCAGCCTTCCCCAAAAGCAGATGTTCTCAGTTTGAAACATGAAAAATATATGAGATGGAGAATACATCTGGTTTTATGTGTGATTAGTACTCTGTGAGAGCTCTCTCTCTCTCTCTCTCTCTCTCTCTCTCTCTCTCTCTCTCTCTCTGTTTCTTTTCTTTTTTTCTTTTTTTTTTTTGGTTTTTCGAGACAGGGTTTCTCTGTGTAGTCCTGGCTGTCCTGGAACTCACTCTGTAGACCAGGCTGGCCTCGAACTCAGAAATCCACCTGCCTCTGCCTCCCAAGTGCTGGGATTAAAGGCGTGCACCACCACTGCCCAGCTTCTTTTTTTGTTTCTTAAAAATTCTTTTTTGACATTGTTCTTTTATTTGACGGGTGCTAGGGATGCCATGATGTACATGTGACAGACAGAGGGCAGATTGGGGGGGGGTCCCTTCTCTCCTTCCATTTTGTGGGCTCTGGAGGATCAAACTCAGGTCATCAAGCTTGGTTGCAAGTGCCTTTACTCACTGAACCATCTCGCCTGCCCAGGATAGCTTTCTTGTTGAAGGAGTGGTACTACACTTAGAGGCCACCAAAAAGCCGTGCTTAAGGAGCTGGGGCTCTCTCCCTTCCTTCCCCAGCACTCCTTGACCATGCTTTCTTTCCTTTTTGCAGCCAGCCTCCTCTTCAGATCCTAAGCCAAGTCTATTTCTTCCTCTTTATTCCTCAGATGTTCTGTCTTCTCCCATCAAATGCCAGTGAGCATAAGTTTTGAGATTAAAAATAAGAGAGAAAATGTATCCATCTCTTCCAGTGGATTTTATTGTAGTGTACCTGGTCTCAGGGTTTACCTAAAGCAAAGCTTTCCTCTAGGGTTTTCAGAGCAGACACGCACACTAGCAGCAGTTCTGTGTTTACAGGAGAAAGGTCTTCATACATTCTCAGAAGAAACAAATGCACACGTTCTGTGGCCCTGCCTGATTTTCACATGACTTCATTTCCCATCACTGTCACAGGACCCTAATTTAAATTTCCTTTCTCTTTGGAATTACCAAAATACTCTGCTGGCCTCTCAGTTAAGCAGGGTGGAGGGTTCATTTCCTTTACTTCCTTGTAGGGAGCATGCAGTAAATAGTGGGGGACTAAGGTGGAGATCAAGGGTCAGCGTTTGGTTTTAAAGATTAGCAAAGTCAACAAATGATCCTTATCAAAGTGTAATTTTCAAAGAGTTAAAACATGAACTCATTCAAAAATATATTGGGATCAGATGTCGAAGATTTGTTTAACTTACTATTGAAGGACCCAGCATCATGGTAAAACTGGTTTGAAAAACTACATAAGGGCTGGGGAAGTAGTGCAGTGGGTAAGGTACTTACCTTACAAGTGTGAGGACTTGAGTTCGAATCTCCAGCACACATATAAATGCCAGGTTGGTGTGACAGCTTATCTGGAACCCCCAGAGCAAGCTGACCAGCTAGACTAGCAAAATGGTTAAGCTCAAGGCTTGGGAAGAGACCCTGCCTCAATAGAAAAAATTGCAGGGAGATCAAGTTCAACCTCTCGCTTCCACTCACATGCATAGATATATGCACATACAGAGAGAGAGAGAAAGACATGAGAGTTAAACATAGAATTACATCAAAAAAAAAAAAAAAGACTGGCGTGATGGCTCAGTGGTTGAGAGCATTTGATGTTCTTGCAGAAGATCTTGGTTCAGTTCCCAACACCCACACCATGGCTCACAGCCATCTGTAACTCCAGTTCCAGGGGATCCAATTGCTCTTCTGGCCACTCTGAGCACTGCACACAAATGGTGCACAGATATACACACAGGCAAAACACCCATGTATTCAATTGTTTCTTAAAGCATTATCTCAACAAGTTAATTACCACGTAGCCTAGAAGTTCTACTTGTAGGTACATACTCAAAGGAACTGAAAACACTTGAATGAATGAATGTTCATGGCAGCAGTATTTATAATCAGAAGTTCAAACTAACTCAGATGGCTATCAGTGGGTGAAGAGAGAAATAAAATCCTATGCTCTATGTAGGAAATGGATTATTTGACCATAAAATGAAGTTTGAATACATGCTATAATATGATTAAGTTCTGATATTACCCTAACTGAACTAAGCAAAGAACAACCTTTGTATAATCCCATTTATATGAAGTATGTTCAATAGGCAAATTCACAGGGGCAGAAAGTAGATTAGAAATTACCAGGGCCTAGGAGAAGATAAGCAATGGGAAAGCAAAGGAGTAATGGGAAATTACTGCTCTTTTCAAACACAGATGTTTGTTTAGTTAGTGTGTGTGTGTGTGTGTGTGTGTGTGTGTGTGTGTGTGTGTGTGTAAGCCAGAACAACTTGCAGGACTCACTTCTCTCCTTCCTTTATTGTGGGTTCCAGGATCAAATGGAGAAGGTCATTAGGCTTGGAGCAGGAGCCTTAACCCACTGAGTAAACTCCCAGGCTTGGAAACCATTGCTTGATAGATACATAGTTTCCATCTGAGATGATGAAAAATTAGGTATGGATAGTACTGGCCACTTTACAGCATTGTAAATATAATTAATGACATTGGCTTCTTAGAAACACTTTTAAAGGAGAGGGGGCTAGAGAGATGATGGCTCAGCAGTTAAGAAAACATACTGTTCTTGCAGAGAACCTGTGATGGTTCCCAGCTCCAGAAGGATATGACACCATGGTCTCCATGGGCACCTGCACTCATATGCACAGACACATACATACAGAGCCCACATGATGGTTCACAACTACACATAAATCCAGTTTCAAGGGATCCGACATGCTCCTCTGACTGCTTAATGTACCAAGTACACATGTGGGGCACACATACATGCAGGCAAACATTCACACATGACGAAAGACGAAGACAAAGAAGAAGAAGAAGAAGAAGAAGAAGAAGAAGAAGAAGAAGAAGAAGAAGAAGAAGAAGAAGAAGAAGAAGAGGAGGAAGAGGAGGAGGAGGAGGA
>NW_021604701.1:476145-562716 GCF_004785775.1 Grammomys surdaster | reverse complement strand
GAGGAAGAGGAAGAGGAAGAGGAAGAAGAAGAAGACATCTAATAAAAATTTTAAAAGAACTAAGGGCTGAAAGTCATGCCTAGCACTTCAACACAAAATATTTTTAGAAATAGATAGGAGAGTCTTGAAAAGAAAATTGAAGTATGATTAAAATGGTTGTTCTACAAGATAATATAACTATAATTTGGGGGACTACTTTTTCTGCTGAACAGAATTAATTTTAACTGCTATCAGACAAAAATCATTTGCAGCTTATCATTCTCCCCCAAGTTAACTCATAGCTTCAGAGTCTGGGCCTTAAGCAATAATGACTAATCATCTAGCGTTCTTCGGATGGTGTTCTCACCTTTACCTGTTCGGTGATCTTGTCTGTGTTGTCATGCTTTACATGGTTTTTACTTTTTTCTTTTCATTTCTTCCTCCCTTCTTCCTTCATCCCTTCCTTCTTCCTCTCTCTCCCCTCCCTCCCTCTCTCCTTCCTTCCTGCCTCCCCTTTACCTCCCTCCCTTCTTCCTTCTTCCCTTTTTCCTTCCTCTTTCCCCTTTCCCTCCTTCCCTCCTTTCTTCCTTTCCTCTTTTCTTCCTTTCTTTCAGATAGTCTTTCCCATATTCCAGGCTAGCCTTCTACTTTATAAGTAACCAAAGATGACCTTGAACTTCTGATCCTTTGACCTCCACCTGCACAGTCCTGGACTAACAGGCATGGACCACACCACCACACTCAGTTTATACTAAGGATCCAACACAGGGCTTCCTGCATACTGGGCCAACACTCTTCCAACCAAGCTACATGCCCAGCTTATATTGTTTTTCTTAATATCGCAAAGAATGCATGGCAAAAAGCAATCCCTATATAAGTCTTCATGAAAAAGCCTTCATGTTAGCTTCAAGGCCTGACTCTCCTGGGTATTAGCATCTTGGTGACATCTTCTGGTACCACATTTCAGACCCACTTGGGTCCATACTGAACATGACCGTCAGGCTGATGTACTCCTTTTGATGTACCACTCCCAACTTATTCCTGATCTACTGCACATTTCCTAGGGCATCTTACAGAAGCATCTGGAATCTGGCTAAAGCTTGGAAGACTATTCTTAAGTATCCTTCCCCTTGTTGCCAGCCAGAAAGCATCTCCCCACTCCTGACTAGCCTGCCCTTGCCTGCATACTTATGAGCTTACAGATATTTTCACTGAATGCTATTGACAGTCTGGTCTTACAGCTTCCCCGGCCCATGGCAATGTCTCTTGAATTTCAGTCATCCATGTACATTTCAGTCACTATTTGTACTGTTTCCTTCCTTCCTTCCTTCCTTCCTTCCTTCCTTCCTTCTTTCTTTCTTTCTTTCTTTCTTTCTTTCTTTCTTTCTTTCTTTCTTTCTTTCCTTCCTTCCTTCCTTCCTTCTTTCTTTCTTTTTTTCTTTCTTTTTCTTTTTTTTATTTTTGCTTTTATGTGTTTGTTTTTATTTTTGCTTTAGGCTTTTGTTTTTTCTTGAGATAGCATTTTGCTGTAAAATAATCCTGACTGCTCTAAGGTTTACTATGTAGATCAAGCTGGCCTTGGACGCACCACACTTTCACCCTAGCTTCCAAGTGTGGAACTGTAGCCATGTACCATCAGTTCAACTTATCCATCTTATGTTCTAACTTCAAGAACACCTCTTCCTTTTTTAAAAAAAAAATGTTTTTAACTTCCCAAAAGTGAAGTCAATATGCTAAAGAAAAAATTCATTAGAGTACCACACCTCAAGCCACCTCCACGTCCTGCTTGATTCTGTTCTTTAGAATTGTTGTTCTTTGACAATTTCATATGTGTGTAGGTACCGTGTCTTGATCATTTCACTCTTCATTACCCTCTCTCATTCCTGAAGAAAATGGCCGCCCCCTTTTGCAGTACCCACTAACTGCCCACAGGCCCTCAGTGAGAAGTGGGGCTTCATGAGCCTCATCCCTATGTCAAAACTGTTTGATGCCTTTAGCTTCACATAAAGATGGTGGCCACCTTCTACCGCTCAGCTTCAGGACTTAAAGTGTGGCTGACTGTCTTCTTAAACACCTCATCAGAGCATCAATGGGAACTAGCTTAGGTGCTCTGCAAGAGCAGTGTACACTCTTAACTACTGAGTCATCTCTCCAGCTCCAATTTTCACCCATGTTTAAAGTGTGTGAGTCAGGCATTGGCTTTGTTTGTTTTACTGGTAAATTAAGGACATTAACCTCTAGTCATTTCCCTAGTTTGAGACTATTTTCTCCCACTCTGTTTGTCTCCTTACTCCTGGTTACCTCCTTTGCTCTGCAAATTCTTTTGCATTTGACATAATTCCACAATTCTGCCATATTTTATTTTTTGAAAATTTTTTATGTGCGTGAATGTTTTGCCTGCATATATGTCTATGTACTGCATGTGTGCAGGGTCAGCAGAGGCCATAAGAGGGCATTGGATTCCTCTGGGACTGGAGTTACAGATGAATGTTAGCTGCCATGCATTTTACGTGCCTGACTGTTTTGCCTGCATGTATGTATGTATGTATGTATGTAGTATGCGTGCATGTATGTATGTATGTATGTATGACCACCACATGCATGCCTAGTATTCACAGAGGTCATAAGAGGGAACCTGATCCCCTGGAACTGACGTTATAGAAGGTAGTAAACCTCAATGCTGAGAATTGTACCTGGGTCCTCTGCAAAAGCAACATGTGCTCTTAACTGCTGAGCCATCTCTCCAGTCCCTGCTTATGAGTCTTGAGAGAAGTTTGAACTTCCCAAGCCAAAACACAAAGCCAGGCTTCCCAAACAGTTCCACTTAGTGATGTTTCAAAAGTCAAAGAAAAGCCTTTCTTTCTGCTAGCTGTTTAGCATGGAGACAGGGCAGTGCTCATGAGTTTTTGTGACTGTCACCCTCATTCATACTGGAGCCTGTCTGCCCATTGCAGGAGCTCTAAGTATGTCGAGCCAAATATGAAGGGTGCTTGGGGCAAATGTTCACTCCAACCTTAAATGTGACCACTCCTCTTTCTGTGAGTTTACCACTGCAACGTGGCACAGTGAAGCTCTCCCTCTAAGCTTTTGACAACCTTGCAGATGTGGCTCACTGGCCTGATCCCTACCTGTCATTAGCAAGATTCTCTCCATCTAAGGCAAAGACATTTACAAGTTACCTCTATGATATCTGGCTTTGTAGTATAAATAGCATTATTTCTTCTGCCCAGGAGAATAGGATAGGTAGATGAGAAAGCCTTCTTAGTCCTCCTCCTTCTAAAGTTCATGACATTCTATGAGGTAGATGATTCACTGGTTGTTTATCTGCCCCAATCCCCTTTGATGCATACAGGGTGACAGCGAAGTCATCCTATTCTTAGTAGTGGGCAGTGAGCTTCCTTGTGCATTTATCTGTGCACACATGCAAGCATCGTCCTAGTATAACCTTATGCAAGTTCAGCTAGTAGATCAAATAGAGCATGGGCAATTGCATTGGCTAAGCACCAAAGTATTACCCTCAAAAAGGGTCTACAGGTATAGCTTGGTGACAGATACTTACTTGCCTCCCATGCACAGGTCCTGAGTTCCATCATCAGTGTGATAAAATAAACGTTGCACTCTCACCCTTTCCCTCAGCTATCGTGTTCCCCCCTATTCTCGATACAACTTTCATATGAATGAACTATGTCAAATACACTATGAATATTCATAATGGCATGGTGTGGTTTCTTGTTCACTTTGTTTGTTTTGAGACAGGGTTTCCTTATATATCCCAGACTGGCCTTGAATTCACAGCAAGTCTTCTGCCTTAGCTTCTTAAGTGCTGGGGTTACAAGTGTGTACTACCACGCCCAGCTATGACAACGTGGTTGTTTTTGTATTTGTACAACGTAAGTGTATGTCTTTGTGTATGTAGGTGTGTGGACACATATGCACCCATGCATATGAGGCTAGGGGTTGATGGTCCGTGTCCTCTATTGTTCTCTATCTTATTTTTTGAGACATGATCTCTCACTAAGCCTACAGTTCACCACTTGGCCAGTCTTGCCCATTTCCACACCACCTGCCTTCAGCACTGGAAACACAGACATGCCACCATGCCTGGCTTTTCATTTGAAACCAAACTCAGGTCACTTTGCTTGTGTAGCAGATACATTACTGACTAAGCCATCTCCCCCAGCCCCCAGTATTATTTTCAGAGAGAGAGACGACGGGGGTGGGGGTGGGGAGAGAGAGTGCAGAATAATAAAGAAAATGGTATGCTCCAACAATAGAATACTACATACCACCAGCTTGTCTGAAAAATGCTACCTGTATTAGCATGGATGTCTTTCACAAACATCCCATGAATCAAAGAGAGCGAACTGCAAAAAGGTTATGTCCAATTCGATGTGGATCAGGAGATACAAAGCAATATGAAATAGCTTACGATTTGTGAGCACATACACAGCACCTTTTTAAATATGCGTGTGGGACAGAGACATCCAGTTCGGGACAGCACTTCCCCTGCAGTTGGGGAGGTACAGAAGCTTCAGCTGGGGCAAATATGGGAAAATGAATTTGTTTCTAATGGCATAGATTGAAATAGATCAGCATCTAAACTGAGAAGAAAAGTAAGGCAGAGGTTGTTTCTGCTGCTCCTTTTTTTTTTCCTTGAATAGGAAACTGAGATGCAGGTTCTTGGATATCTGGTACCTTGGAGAGATGTAGAATCTTCACAGGAAGAGGTCTCACTCTGACTCACTGAAAGTCTGCTTCCCCCTCCCCCAACAGTGAAAAAACCCTTTGGATGGATCATTTGGATGATATAATTGTTGCCTTCCAAGTCTACAAGATAGTGACTCCTGAGTTTTGTGACTGTCACTCTCATGCTGGAGCCTGTCTGCCCATTGGGGGAACTCTGAGTATGTTGAGGCAAATATGAAGGGTACTTGGGGTAAATGTTTGCTCCAACCTTAAATGTGGCCACACCCTTTTCTGTGAGCTTACCACTGCATCGTGGCCCAGTGAAACAGGAGCATTGCAACACTTACTAGGAACAGAATTTTGCCATGATGCCTGCCTCTTGCAAGCAGTGTTGCCTCATTAAATGACACAGTGGAGTCATCAGGCCTTATCAGTACCACTCGATCTAAAGCAGAAACCAGGATGGGTGGAGAAGGCTGTCTCTCAGTGCTTGGCCCCCGTTGCCATGGGCCCTGTTGCCATGGTTCCCAAGCAGTTTCACTTATGATTTCCCTCCACCGTTTGCTTATGGCATCCATCAGCAAGCAGGACCTAGAAAGTCGCTCATGCAGACCAGGAAGAAAGCTGATAACAGAAAAGACTAGTGAGAAAGGGAAGTAATTAGCAAACACATGGAAGGAGGAGGTGGAAGGAATTTGGTGTGAGGCCCAGAAACAGTTTGGGTTTTATAATTTTTTTAAATTTCTTTGAGATGTAATGAACTGAAGAGGCTGGGTCAGAATTTGCTGAGAAGTCCCCATTATGTTGCTACCATGTGGCACAGGTACAGCAACTCCATGACCTGGATTTCAAAAAAAAAAAAAAAAGTCCTAGTTTTAAGGATTCTATTCTTTGTCAGACCAAGAATCCTGATTTTTGATTCAGGAAATAAGGTCACTGTAGTTACAGTGGCTCTCTAAGTCATCCAGGAAAGCCTGATTTAGAATCCCTCCCCTGGCTGGTTGGCAGGGAGTCCCCACAGGACCTGCCTCTGGGCCCTAACGGCCTGAGTGAAGTGGCCTCTTATTTAGCCAAGAAATATCAAAGTGCTCCAACTCCACACCGCTTTCTTCAGCTCTGTAGTTCTCCAAGGAGACAGAGCCAGAATGGCATGGCATTGTGACCCTGTCAGAGCTGCATTTCAATGCGAGCTGCATTAACTCAATGGAGGCAGTACTCTGTGCCTTGCTTTCCTCGCCTGTAAAATGAGAACAAATAAGGGCTGTGGCAGAGTTATTCTGAGCATCCGCTGAAGTGTTTGCTACCTTTAGAGTGCAGTGCGAATGTTAGCTGTTACCGTTCATTCCTTGGAACTGGGCTAGGTGGCTACCCAGGTGGCTGAGGCAGGAGGATTGCCAAGAGTTCAAGTCTAGGCTAGGCTCTATAGTGAGTTCCAGGTCAGCATGAGCTGCAGAGTGAGACCTTGCCTCAGAAAGAAAAAAAGAAAAGAAAATTCACTCCTTCATTCAACAAATAAATTTGTCCTCTGTGCCAGCCATGAAGCTGAGCCTAGGGACATGAGGGTGAGCAAAAATCAGACAGGGCTGACTTGCTGGCATGACAGTTTCAAACCAGAGGTGTAGGCAGACTTTGGTCAAAGATTACCTCATGCAAAGTCCAAGCAGAAGAGAAATATGGCAGAAGAGTTCTTTTTATTTACTTTTTGAGACGGAGTCTCACTGTGTATAGCCATGTCTGGCCCGGAACTCTTATCTATATAGACCAGGCTGGACTTGAACTCATTAGAGATCCTCTTGCCTCTGCCTATAGAGTACTACCTATTAAAGATGTGCACCACCATGGTCATCCTGAATTCTTTTATTTGTGTTGATTTTATTATTGATTGTAGGTTAGCATACAAAGAAACTGTTTTGTCGTGATATTTTCATGTATGTGTCATTGTGCATTGTTCTCAGTCATATTCCCTTCCCAGCTCCCTCCTCCCATGTTTCCTGCCTATCTCTGCCTGGTTCCCTAAATTGACTGCTTGTGCTAGGGGCGTGGCTCAGTAGAAGAATACTCTAGCATGAAAGTAGCGTTGAGTTCCTATAAACAAACAGATGATTGTGGCTGCTGGATAGAATCCAGAAGGCAGGAAGACAGTGCTTTGGGGGACTTCTGCCCACTATGGCAGTTTATACTAATGTAAATTTATTACTAATGGTGATGCCAGTTACTAATGGTAATGCCATTGTGGGAAATGATCAGATATGTGTAGATTTTAGAAATGGAATCAATGGAACTGGCTGAGGGATTGGTTGTAGGGTGAGGAGCACACAGTAGGTATTTTGACTGACTGTATATGCATGACTTAGATCACTTCAAGTAACAGCCAATCCCAAAGCTGCTGGGGCGGGGGGGGGGGGCCGTTTAAAGTTCCACATCCCTTACGTAGGGCAGTGTGATGCTAGTCCTTCGGATCAGAAATCAGTTGCTAGACTTCATTGTCGATGACCATTTAGCATTTTAAAAATGTGCCTTTGTGAAGAATAGTAAAGCCAGATATTTATCGGCTTTGCATTTGATGCAGATTTCCCTTTAAAGGTAAATCCTTCACTTCCAAGGTTTGAATGGAATATTACTTTAAAAATAGCATAGTTTTCATTAAGGAAGGCTGTGGAAAACATTCTTTAGTCTACGATCTCCTGGGGGGCCAGTATATGTTCTTTGAATTGGATTCCTTTCAAACCTTTAGCCCAGGAGTTTTTGTTCTGAGAGGCCAGGAGACAAGAGGGTCTGAAAGGGGAAAAGACCACAAGTGCCAAGGACAAACTTGAGTCTCATAACTGCAGGTAAGCACGCATTTGCGCTCCCAAGGGGACTTCATGCAGATGATTGATTGTCATATTGTGCAAGCTTTTGCCCCTCACTGCATTAGCTCCTTAAACCTTTCTTTTTAGCCGAGCGGGCATGGGGTTCAAATAGGCACCCAAGGCCCCTCTTTATTTGAAATTGTTTCATGTGCACTGAGAATGAGCTCAATAAAGAATGTGCTCTTTTCCCACACCACTTGTCCCCGCACTCATCAGCAGGGCTTGCCTTTCTCAATCCATGCAGGCCCACCCTTCAGAAGCCATTATCTGCTGACAATTGGTGGGGGTCTCTTGTCTTTTCTCTCTCTCGCAATTAAACTCTAAGGACTGCGATTCCCATCTGCCTCGGAGCAAACAAATCTCTTGTTACACCTACTTCCCAGAAGCTGGAGAGCTTTTCTCCTTTCCCCAACCTCTATAGTTCTCCTTTTCAGAATGCTTGACCCGCTTAGCGATTTTAAACTGCAGGTGGCAATTAAATTGGTTTCCCAAAGTTGGACCAAGCCATCTCACCCCCTACATTTACCCCATCCTTGGTGACCCTTGAACCAGAAAAGAAAAAAAAATCATTTTGTGGGCTGCTATTTTCCTCTCCCTAAGCAGGCCTATGTAAATATAAATATGATGTAATCGCTCAGAAAGATGCTTTTTCTCTAGATGAGTCTTGCTGTCCACTGTACATACAATTGGCTATGGTACCAACAAGGGCATGGGCCCTGCCTCAACCCTTTTAACATAGAGGTCAGCCCCACTTGAGGGGAGCCAAGGGCCAACAAAAATGGAATGGATTTTGAAAGTGGAAGAGGAGAAGAAAAGGGACAGAAAAGGAAGAGTAAGAAAGAAGAAAATAAGAGGGATATTTACAAATAGAGACAGTGGTGAAAATAGAAAGTGATTTATTTTTCCTTTAACAGTCTGATTATGGGAAGTATTCTAGCCCATTATCTTAATGTATGGAATAGTAATCTATTCTATCTATTTTTGTTCTTGTGGTTTCCATTGGGAAAACCTCACATTTGTTAACATTTCAAATAGTACTGAAAGATCGCAAAGGGAAAGAGCAGGTCACAGTCCTGTCCCCACCTCCACCCCACCCCCACCCCACATTCTCCAGTTCTCCACACACTCCCTGGAGACCAGCAATGGGAGCAGTAACTCCTGTGCCATTACAGATTTGTTTTCTGTATATGTAAATCTGTGTGTGTTTTGCATGTACATTGAAGATATAGCACTGTACAGTCTGGCCCTTGCTTGTTGGTTCGTTGTTGTTCAGGGCGTTATTTGGGTTTGAGACAGCAACCTGCTATGCAGCCAAAGCTGTACTTCAACTTGTGCCCTTTCTGCTTCAGCCTCTAAAATGCTAGGATTGCAGAAGTGCACTGCCACACCCTCCATTTGCCCGTCCCCCACTGGTACTACAGACTGAACCTAAGGCCTCACATATGCTAGGCACGCCCTGTGCACTCTATTACTAAGGTGTATGTATCCCCAGACCTCCTTTTTTTTTTTTTTTTTTGAGACAGGATCTCGCTGAGTTACCCAATTGATCTTAAACTCACTCTATAGCTCAGGGTAGCCTTGAATTTTTGATCCTCTTTATTTTCCTGAGTAGCTAGGACTACTATAGGCATATACCACCATGCCCTGTTCTTGCTCTCCCTCACCCCACCCCACCTCAAGCCCTGCTTTTTAATTTACTATTAACTCTCATGTTTTCCCACTTCCTCTTTGTCTGCGCTAGGAACCCAGAGCTGTGCATGTGCTAGGCAAGTGCTCTGCCTGAGCTATAACCCCAGCCCTCATCTGGGTGGATGCAGGATGATGTATGGAACCATCCCTATCGATGGACATTTGCTTAAAATAGAAGATCCAGCACCATTCCAACCAAGAGAGATGTTATGCGAACCATAATAACAAGGCACATAAGGAATTTTAGAGTTTCCAGTAAT
Source organism: Grammomys surdaster (assembly GCF_004785775.1). Lineage (NCBI taxonomy): Eukaryota > Metazoa > Chordata > Mammalia > Rodentia > Muridae > Grammomys > Grammomys surdaster. The sequence goes on along the minus strand of NW_021604701.1, from coordinate 553,250 downwards.
ACTCAAATATTACACAAACAGATCTGAAATGCCGCCTTTAGTCTTATAGACAGGCGCTTGTTTTAGATTTTCTAGTTTGTTCCATTCATCTATTAGCAGTTTTGGCAGCAGTAGTGTCCATTTCCAGTAGTCACATTTCAAAAATAAAAGGAGGCCCAGAGGCATAACTCAGCAGTGCAGCACTTGACTGACATGTGTGAAGTCCGCAGTTCTACCCCCCAGCCCTACAAAAGAGTAAAAGAGGTGAGATTCATTTAATGATATATTCTATTTAATCCAATATAGAACAAAACAAGACCACTTATAATCTACATTAAAATTATTAAAGCATCGTCCATTGTTGGAGTTTGAAATCTAGTGTAGATTTTACAATTCCATCTGGTTTCAAATGCTTACAAGTCACACATGGCTGCTGGCAATGGCAGTGGATAGTGGAAGTTAAGCAGGCAGGGAAATCTAAAATGTCGCCTGAGCTGTGAGCCTCTGTGGCCGGTAGGAATGGGTTAGGAAGTTAGATGCTGTAACTTCTGGGGACCTCTCTGGTCTTGAGTTGTGAGCACAGGTACCAAAGACCCAAAAGGTCCCCCTCTTTTCCATGGGTTCCAGTTCTGGTGACCAGAGATGAAGAAAGGGCCTGCTACTCAGGGGTGTTCTGAGGCCCAGCACTGGTTCCCCTTTGTCCACCTTACAAGTTTCATTGTATTTAAGACCCAGTGCCCATTTCCTTTTTTTTTTTCTTCTTCAAAAGCTAAGTTGTGTGGCAACAGAGCTTTGAGGAAAGCCCTAGCTCTGAGGTCAGGGAGGGTGTGGTGGGAGGAACCCACACTGTGGTTTACTCAACTGTGAGATCTTAACTCGGGTGGCCCACAGCTACTGTGGTCCTGCGAAGCAGTGGTGACAGCCATGGCATCACAGCCTGGAGCGTGGAATGGTGAGCAAGGGAACAGTTACTGACTGTAAGGGGATTTGAGCTTGGGGTTTGGTACCTGATAGCTGCTGGCAATGTGGAAAAAGGCAAATATCTGTAGAGCCCAGGTAATGAGGCATCCAGCTTTGGCCCAGTCTGAGTCCACAGGGCCAGTTTGGGGAAGCGTTAGGACTCTACGTACAGTAGCTTTGAGGGCTGCCCCCCACCCTGAGGTTGACAGGATGCTGAGAAATGGGATTATCTCTTGCAGGACCACATACTTTCCCTGGGCAAAGGTGGTGGCCCAGTGCCAACTGCTTGATGATTTCCAAGCCAGTCTTCCTCCCTTGTCTGCCCTTCCTAACTGGCCAGCTACCAAAACAGAGCCTGGGGCTAGCCAAGGTTCAGAGTAACTTTGTTGCAGGAGAAAAGAATTTACTCCTGTGGAAGCCTGGGAGGGGGCTCTTGGTCACCAGCACTGCCTACAGTGTCCCCATCACCTCTGAAGTGCCAGTATTCCTCTTTCATCCTTACTGCTCCTGTGGCCAGCCCAGTAGCCAGAAACTCTCAGTGCTATCAGACTCCTGAAGGGCCAGACAGCAAGCTAGCTTCTTTCTGCCTGATCATACAAGCTGTAACCTTCCTAACAAACCAAGCGGCTCTAGAAAAAAAAAAAGGATGGGGGTGATTTCACCACAGCTCAAAATGCTGGCATGATGGCTTTCTAGCTCCCAACATCCTGCCCCTTCACCAGCTGGCCAAGATCCAGAAACCTCATTGAATATACCTCTGTTCCAAATGCCCATAGCACAAACATTCATGGAGAGCCTGGCATGTCTGTGGGAACTACCCAGTAGTTGCTTCAGATGAATGAATTCATCCATGAATATGGACCCATTATTCCATGGTATCACATGACCTGGATATGGTTTTTGGTTATACCTCAAAGTCCCCAAATTTAAACTTGTCACCTTGTCACTTTGGACATCATTTGTAGACACCTGAGCACCCACGGATCTCCTCTAGTAAGAAAAGGTCCCAAAGTAAAACCAACTTGGGACTCTTGAGGGTAAGCTCAGAAAACAGTCTCCTGATCCTGTCTCTTCCCACATCATTGCATTGAAGCTCTTCCAAGCTGAAGCACCCTGCCTTAAAAATCAAGAGAATGAAGGTGGACATCCAGCAGACTTAATTCAAGTCTTAAGCCCGTTGACTCCTCTATATCCTTAGTCAAAAGTTTTTTCATCTCCACTCTGTAAAATGGAGGGAAGAACACCCAGGAGTGCAGCAAGAAACAAACAAGAACATGTAATAGATTGAGCCCTATGAAATTGCCCAAAGCAATTTTCTGTGGTTCCATGTACTATTTAAAAAGTGCTTTAAAAAGGAGAAAACACTATAATAAATAGTTTTAAATAAATATTTTTATTCTTAAGAGATACAATTAAGAAGTCACAGAATATTACCTTTTGAAGAAGCATGAAATCCTTTCTTTTATGAGTATTTTGGGCCATACTGGCAGAAGCCACTTCTCCATCAACGTGAAGCTACAGACATTTTCTTGAGTCTTGGAAGAGAGGACCAGGTATTTTTTTAAGAGATCAGACTGGTTCATGGGAAGCAGAGGAGATGACCAGAAGGCTAGCTCCTGAGAATTCCTGCCTATGAATAATTTTTTCATAAAAGCATCCTCTTGCTCCAGGTGGAAATGGTCCCTCCCTGCCTCTAGTCGCAACAGAACCAGAAAGATCCCAAGTACCAGAGGCCTAAAAGAAATTGAAAGTGGACACCCGCTGATAGTGACCATCAGGCCTAGACAGAGCCTCTTGACTTTTTGTAGTCCTTTGAACTCCAGTGTGTGAAGCCAGGGAAAGAGCTCCCTCATCAACTGTGAGAGATACAGTCGCAAATGCAAGCTGTAAAAATGACCTACCTCTCAGACCAGAGGGAACTGGGTGGGGCTTGGGAAAATGTGCTTCAGTTGATTCTGCCTCAGGTACCAGCACCCAGATCAGCAAGGACCACTGAGGCACTAAGTGAACTGTTTTGGGGTGTCTGCCCAGTGTTTCCTAATGAGGGTACAATTGCAATTTGGATTCCTTATTGTACAAGGCTGTACTATGTTCTGCATGACATTTTACACATGGTAGCAAGAGAAGGATGAAGAGCTCCCTGAAAGCCCGAGAGCCTCATGGTCACTTAGAATCTTAGAATGATGGCTTCTACTAAGTGCTCCATAACCATAATCCTGGGGTTCTAAAAACCGTTTTGGCTGGTTGTTGTTTTTTTTTTTTCTTTTTTTTCCAAGACAAGGTTTCTCTGTGTAGCCCTGTTTTTTCTGGAAACTTACTCTGTAGACCAGGCTAGACAATTCGTTTGTTTTATGTGCATGAGCGTTTTGCCTGCATGTATGTATGCACCACATGCATGCCTGATACCCTCTTGGGTTAGAAGATGGTGTCCGATTCTCTGGAACTGGAGTTACATATGGTAGTAAGCCACCATGCGGGCACTGGGAATAGAACTCTGGTTCTCTGCAAGAGCAATGAACCCTCTCTTCAGCCCCACAGGGATTTCTAATTGGGCTAGTGGAGGCAAGTAAAATCATTCGAGCAAGACTGGAACCAGAGAGTAAAAAGGCCAGTGAAAATACCTGCCTGCACTCTGTGCTAAGCAGGCAGTGGGTTGTGCGCCTCTGGGCTCGGGCATCTTGTGGCAGAAGGTTTACACATAGAGTAGTGCATTCACCATGATGGACATAGGCTACATGACATTTGTTCAAGGAAGTACTAATAGCCAATCATAGCTATGGTTAGAGTCCCTGTCGCACGGATGTGCTCAGCCAGATGACCACAAACCTCTAATTGGAATTTAGTCTATTTTCCAAGCAGCGCATTACAGTAGCATTAGCAGTATCTAAGACTTTTGTCTCTAATGAAACCACAGATACGTTTTTTGTGTCACTGAAGCTGCTGTGAATATCTTGAAAAATTATTCCAGTCAATGAATACTTCGAAATCACGGTAGTCACCAGAGCCACTGCTAAATGCTGTTACTTAATGTGTTGATAATGAAGCATAGGTTACCTACTTTGAATTAAAAAATCTGTATGGATAACCTTCAATCCAGCTGACTTCCTTTGCCATCCTGTGTGCTTTATGCTTGTGAAAACATTCTGAGAAAAGGTCTATAGATAGTATCAGATTTCCAAAGAAACCCAAGCCATAAAAACATTAAGAGATCGGAGCTGGAGAGATGGTTCCAGAGGTTAAAGCACTGGTGGCTCTTCCAGGGGACTTGATTTGGTTTCCAGAACCCAGTGGTGACTTACAACTGTCTGTAACCCCAGTTACAGAAGGATCTGATGAACTCTTCTGGCCTCAGAAACCAAGCTCACACATGATACACAGACATGCATACAAGCAAAACACCCATACACATAAAGGATTTTTTTCCCATTAAAAATAGAGACTGGAGTAATGGCTCGGAAGTTAAGAGCACTGGTTACTCCAGGGGACCCAGGTTCAAGTCCCAGCACCCACATGGTAGCTTACAACCGTCTATAATAATTTCAGTTCCAGGGCATCTGACACCCTCTTCTGACCTCCGTGGGCACCAGGCATGAATGTAGTGTATACACATACACACAGGCAAAACACCCACATGCATAAAATTTTTTTAAAAAAATTAAAAATATTAAGAAATTGTGTTAGAGGCTTAATAGCTGATTGGGGTCAATGGAGACGGCCTTGAATGCAAAGATAGAAAATGGTACTTGGATTTTATAGTTGCCAAGGAGGATACCGAAGGGTTCTGACCAAGATGTTGCCCCAAAATGTTTCTGAAATCTATCCCCAGTGTGGAGCTGCAGACGTGCAGCACTAACAACAGAGACTTGAGGAGAAAAACCAGGGGCGGTGTACGAGGGTTCTGCCTTCAGTATGTTGAATTTGAGACAAAAAACTTAGATACTCAGGTGAAGATGTCTCCCTGGCTCTGGGAAATGCAAGTGGGCAGGCTGGGAGTGCAGCCATGGCAACAGAAGGATTTGGGAGTCGCCCTTCATTTGAGTTGATCAAGGAGGCACTGGAGTAATTGAAGTCGCCAACAGAGAAAGGGCAGTGAGAGAAACGAGGCCAAGACAAGGGACTGGCTTCTCCAGGGACCAGATTTCCAAACAGATTTGTATGCAGGAGGCTTGCTGGTAATTGATTGCTTTTTGAAGTGGGAGGGAATTGGGAGCATTGCTGGTTTCTGTTTGATTCTGAGAAAGGGCCTTACTATGTAACCCTGGCTGGCCTGGTGCTTACTATGTAGCTCAGGTTGGTGTTGTACTCACTGAAATCCCCCAACCCGACCTCTTGCGCAACTTGCTGGGGATGGCAGTTCCTTTAGTGAGTGGCAATGGCAGAAGTCAGAGACAAGAGTTCAACTCTTTCATACTTGCATGAGAGACCTCAGTCCAGCCTGTGGTCCCGACAGAAACCAGACAGCTAGGCTTTCCCTTTACTGTGTCACCTTGGACAGACTCAAATGTGAGCTGTCTATCAGCGCCCTGCCAGCTTAGGGATGAGTACCTTGGTTCTGTACCAGGTCTAGGCAGCAGCTCAAGGTCTGAGTCCTGCAAAAAATGCAACTCCCCTACCAAGGCCTCTGGGTGAGCCCCATGCAACCTTCCAGAGCAGTCATTAGAACTGTAGGACCAAGGAGCCTGGTTATGAAAGGAACTAGAGTTCTTGGTAACTATAATTCTATAATTTTTGGTTTTTGGTATTTCCTCAAACAGCTCCCATTTAGAGCCAAGCCACACAGCATGGGTTCAGGAAAGTGGAGGGAATGGAGCCAGTGCCATCTTCAGCACAGTCTGTGCTTAAGAGTTTACCATACTAAGCAAGTCAGTGCCACAGAAGCAGGTTCTGTGGCCTCTGTGTTCCTTCCTTCCTTCTGGGGTGACCCCATCTCAGAGAGAGGGTGTCACCATATTGAGGTTACAGCCCTGTTCGAAGGCCTGTGGGTTGCCTGGGAAACGTGATATTGTTAGACCCACCAAGGAAAAGGAGATTGAGCTTCGTTTTAAAAGACAGAAATCAAAAAAAGAGTTGGCTTTTGATTTTGACTTTCATGTCCTCATACCAACTGACAAGGCACAAATTCTTCTCAACACTTGAAATTTAGAGTAGCTATAGAAAAATGGAATACACACACACACACACACAGAGAGAGAGAGAGAGAGAGAGAGAGAGAGAGAGAGAGAGAGAGAGAGAGAGAGAGAGAGAGAAAGTTATTTAGTTTGGCGTTTGGTAATTGATAGACTAAAAGACCAAGTGTAACCTGACGATCGTTTCTCATTGTACACACATTTTACATAAGTTAATAGCCAGGATTTTTGGTACGTGCCTACAATCCTAGAACGTGGGAGGCTGAGACAGAAAGATCTCAAGTTCAAGGGCAGCCTCGACTACATAGTGACAGTCAATGTCCCCCAACCCTCAAATGAATATCTGAAATGTAACTCAGCGGTAGACGGTATGCCTCGCAAGTTGGATTTAATCCCCAGCCCCAAAATAATTGGGTTGCCAATGTATTTGTTTTATTTTTCTTTTTTGAGTCACTCTGTAGCCCAGGTTGACCCTGGATTCATATCATCCCTTCTGCTTGAGTCTCCTGAGTGCTGGGATTACAGACTCAAGCCAACGTACCAGGCTACCAATGCAGTTTTTTTGTTGTTTTTTTTTGTTTTTGTTTTGTGTTGTTTTGTTTTTTTAATATAATGTGGCTGTAATGGTAGCTTCAGCTGGAACTGAAGAGTGCTGCCCCCTTCTGGGTGGGCAGGCTGGACTATAAGCGAGCAAGGTATGCTCTGAGGGAGGAGAAGCAGTGACAACATGCTTGAAGTTGTTTGGATAATAAGTAATAGGGCTTTGATTGGGGAAGTGCCAGGGCGTGGAGGAAGGAAGGGATAGACCATTTAGGAGACCACATCGACTGGTCTTGGTGGCTCCTCGGAGTAGCAGGGGACATCTGTGCACCTTGGCACATGGATACTCCCTGTGGTCCCAGCCACAAATTAGCTGTTGTGTTTTCAGGGTTCTGTGACACTGACAACACTTACCCATCCATTAACTCACCAAAGATCACATCTACTGTCTAGACAGCAGGCTCTTGTTATACACATTAGACACAGGCAGAGGGAAACCCAGTCTTCACACCTACCCTGTGAAGTCCATACCCAGACACACCTCAGATAATCTTTGGCTAACATAATACTTTATGCCTTAGTCTACATCCTTACCACGGGAGGTAACTGAAGCCCATCATATCAAGATGGTTTCCCCAGGATCTCATAGATATAATAAGTGGCAGAGTAAGGATTTGAACCTGTGAAGGGTGCTGCAGAGCAAAGGGGTTTGCCGGACACACAGTCCCTATTGGCTACTCTATGCCAACTGTAGCAGGCTAGCAGCATGTGCAGGTCACACACTGCTTCTACACCCAAACTCCTGAGTCTGCGGGTGGCCCTGCAAGTTCAGGGGATCTCCCTAGAAACAGGAACGGAGGGAAACCACACTGAGCATAAGTCACCAGCAGTGCAGGCCATGAAGCAGCCAGTTTGGTCATATGGCATCTCACTCTTACCCTGAATCAGCCCTTCCAGTAGCTTTCAGTTATGCTAGGCATCTAAGGTCCTGACCAATGGTCTACACGACCTCACGACAATGTGGCTCTTGCCTACTTCTGCAGTACTTTTTAAAACTATATGCCCTCTCAGTCATGTTCCAAAGATACATTGACCCTTACAGTCATTCTTTCCCACTCTGCAGCCTTTGTACTTGCTGTTTCCCTAGCCAGCCATGCTATTTTTACCTCTTTTGTGCGGCTGCTTTCTTGTTGTGCTACATATTTCTTTTGCTTAACTATGAACCCCATCTCCTTCACTGTTGCATCTCCCAGTGTCTATGTGACCAATGCACAGAAGGAATTCCGTAAGTACTTGTTGAATGAGTGGACTTATTATCGCCACACCAACTGTGTGTTAGGCCCTTTACAAATATTCTTTTAATGTTTGAAAACATCCCTGTAAGTCAGCTGTGATTATCTCCATTATGTAGATGGACCACTGAGAGGTGGTATGACTTAGGCTGGCTCCCCTATAACACACCCCTCCAAAGTGAGCATTCAAAAGGTGTCTTTTAAAAAAACACATTTTTTCCAATTTTTTCATTTTATGTGTATGAAGAAGGTATCAGATCCCTGGAACTGAAATTACAGAAAGTTGTAAGCCACCATGTGGGTGCTGGGGACTGAAGCCAGGTCTTCTGAAACAAATGCTTTTAACTGCTGAGCCACCTCTCAAGCCCCATTACGTGGAATCTTAATTGACAATATTACGGGCTCTTTCTTCCCCATACCATGTCAGTTGACTGACTTGAACTTCCTCAGGAAGGAACTGAAGCAGTTCTGGCGGTCACTAGCCAAAGTTGTTTAACCACCCTGGTTGTACGATGTTTTCATTCTTGTTAATAAAGGCCCCAGAATAACCTCATAAAGCAAAACAGAATTCCCAACCCACTCAAGTGAAAAGTAGCCCCACTCCAGTGGGAAATGTAGCTGAAACCCACAGGACTGAGCATCCTCTGGAGGATGCCAGGAATAGACTTCCTGATGGCCCTGAAATGTTTCTCTTCCAACTTCTAATTTGCCTAGCTCCTTGCACCTCAAAGTAAGATATGACAACTTGGGAGGACATGCAGAATGCAGAACTTCTGTGTGCCCTGCCCTCGTCCTATCTACTGAACCCCACTTTTCAGTGACATCCCTGGGGATTTGGGGGTTCCTAAGCACAAAAATGTCTTGGGACACAGTATCCTAGGGCAGCCCCTAAGTATTGGACTTGGACTCCCCAAGGGCAGGGAGGAATCTCGACACTGCCTGCCCAAGACCTCTGTGCAGGCCTATCCCAACTAATATTGCTTGCTGAATCTGGCCACCCATAGTCAGCCACAGATAGAAAAATTTACTATGTGCACTTTGCAGCTCTGCCCCTTTCTGTCACCCCTCTTGGCCTGTGGTTCCCATGAGGGAGGGCCAGCAATGTGGTGCTTATATATGTATCAACACCATTGTTTTCCTTGTGGCCTCAGCTTACCCGACCCTATGCCACTTCTCAATGTCCCTGAAAATTCCAGTCCTTCCCAAGGTGCAGAAGGTGTTGCCAAGTGCTGGCTACCAAGCCCTCAGTGCACACAGCACCAAAATAAACCCCCGTTGATATGGAAACGGGTCAAATTATTTTAAGAAAAAAATTGCTCCTTCATTAAGTCGTGTTGTTATAGAAACCAGAATTAGGAAAGTAACTTGGCCATGGAGGTTAAGTGCAATGTTTGGGGACAGGGACTTTTCCAAATAGTGGAAAATAATTTGTGAACACGTTTGTCTCTATGCCAGGAATGAGGGTAAAGGTCAGTTTAGGATCCCATTGCCCCATCTGGAGCTAACTGAAGGGGTATCCAGCACCACCCAGTATGCAAATTAGCACCCTTTACTCAGCAGCAAACTGAGTGTCCCAACTTCCTGGAATTAGAAGGCAGCTAGGAACTGTAAAAATGGCTCAGTGGTTAAGAGCACTGGCTGACCTTCCAGAGCTCCTGAGTTCAATTCCCAGCAACCATATGATGGCTCATGACCATCTATAATGGGGCCTGTTGCCCTCTTCTGGTGTGTCTGAAGACAGCTACCGTGTATTTACATAAATAAATAAATAAATAAATAAATAAATCTTTTTTTAAAAGCACTTTAAAAAAAGACAACTAGACCTGAAAAAATTATCAATACCTGGTTTCATTCTTTTTTTTTTTTTAAGACAAGATCTCATTTTGTAGCTTTAGCCAGCCTTAAGCTCACTTTGTAAACCAGGCTAGCCTCAAACTCAGAGATCCACCTGCCTCTGCCTCCTAAGAGCTAGAAAAATGTATGTGCTGTCACACTGACTATAAATGTAATTTCAAAAAACATTTCTGGAAGAAATCCTAACTGATCCTAGTGTAGTGACGCATGGCCACAATCCCAGCACTCAGGAGGCCAAGGCAGAAGGATCAGAACTTGTAGGCTAGCCTGGGCTACAGAGTGAGCCCTGTCTTGGTCTCAAATATAGTGTTTTAAAATAACTGGGGATAAAGTTTGGTGTTGGGGTGCTTACCTAGTACGTGCAAGGCCCTGGGTTCTAAAGTTGAAGCCTTATCTGTTTTTTCACAAGGCTTTTAAGCTTGTTATATAGCTATACCTGGTTTTTAGTCATATATATATATATATGACTAAAAGATTCTCAAGGAGCTTTAAAAATTGCACATATTAATGTTTCCATCCATGAATGTATATATCAGATAATGTTTAAGTCAGGTTAACAGTCAGCTCTTCAACTGCATATCTTGTAATTGTATCTGCCTTTGCAGAGCGGGTTGGGAAATTAACTTCTGGAGGGACCTGAATTTCAACATGGATCTATTGTTTACCAACTGTGACCTGCGCAATTTATAGTCTCTCTCAGTCTCATTTTCACAGTGAAAATGTGTTGTGGGAATTAGAGATAATGTATGCACAGGGCTTGTCTGGTACCTGACATATAATAGAGACCCAATAAACGCTTTTGGAGGCTTGCCTGGGGAGCTTTTTAAAACAGTTCATGTTGAGCACAACTCAGAGCAAATAAGTCAAATGTGAAGCTCTGAATTGGTATTTGGATGTCCCTGGATGGTTCTAAAGTTCAAGCAGGGTTGGGAACCCATACCTTCAGGCAGGTGTATGCCTACCCTGGGCTCCTATTTGGGCAGAAAGATAAACATGCTTATAGAGAAAACAGTACTGTACTCAAGTATATGAAAGCCAACACTCCGGTGTCTACCTGTGGATCAGACTGTGGCGTTCCAGAAAGGATAATTATGGCCCCTCCCCTCGGGAGGGTCTTAAGCAGTAGAAAGACAAGTGTTAGCAAGCAACCACAGTATTTATAGCCAAGGCTCCATGTGGCCCGGGTGCTGGGTGTGTGAGAGGGACGCCAAGTAGTAAACTCCATGAAAAGCTAGATGTAAGAATTACAGGACTAAGCATGGCGGTACACACCTGTCATCTCAGTGCTAGGGAGGCTGAAGGCAAGAAGATGAAGGGACTGAAGGCCAGTCTGGGCTATATAGCAAGACCCTTTCTGGGGAAAAGTGAGAAAAAAGGAAAAATTGTAGGAGTCATTTCATTTTAGTGGCAGGTAAGGGCTGCAGGGACTCTGAACAGTCATATTCTGTCTTCCTTAGACGACAGAGTGGGTATTTTCAAAAACACCTCAAGTGGAATTCATACACTTGTTCCTCCCACATGCATTTACTGAGCATCTCGTATGTGCCTCAGACTCTGCCTATGCTGGAGACCAAGACAGATGAGGCCCCCAGCCTGGTTTCGCCAGCAGTTTAATAATGAAATCAATAAATGAGAAAAGTTTGAAATGGTGGCAAGTACTGTGAAGAAAAGCAGAGTGATACAGCGAGAGCCATTAGGATGAGGACACCATAGCACAAAATCACAGAAGCCTTCCTCAGGGGATCTCTGAGCACATTCAAGTGGTGTTTCTGGCAGAGTGAATAGCGATTGCAGAAAGATTTTAACAGTGGAGATTGGCCTGGCGTATTTGAGGAGCAGTAAGAAGGCCTCTGTGATGAGAAAGCTATAAGGAAAGAGAGTGATGAGCAGTGGGGCCAGACTGGAGGCAGGGAGCAGAGGCCAGCTAGCTCAGACCCTGGCTCATGCTAAGAACCTGCACTTTAGTATATATGGTGAGAAAAAGTGGGGAGAGCAATGGAATGTGATTTGCCTTTTTTCTTTAAATAGATTTCACTTGCCATATAAGGAACCTATCTAAAGCATAAAATCCAACGGTCTTAGCATAGTATTCCCAGGTATGTGTGACTACCACCGCATTTGAGACAAGAACTTTTTATTATCCCCAAAAGAACACACTTCACCCACAAGCGGTCACTTTTTCTCCTTCTGCCATCCATCCTTATTGTAAGGCAATCATCTATCTGTTTTCAAGCTCTATGGATTTGCCTCTTCTGGACACATCGTATAAACAGAATCATACAATGTGGGACCTTTTGCGACCGACTTCTGCTACTTAGCATGATGTTTTCAAGATTCTCACATGTTACGCCATAGTGCAGCAGTTGGTTCTTTTCATGGCCGAATAACGCCCAACTGTTCTTCTCTTACTACTATCATTTGATGAACATGTGGGTGGTGTGGTGTGTTCATTACTTTTCTGTTGCTATGATAAAACACCATGACCAAGGCAACTTATTGAGAAGGAAGGGTTTATTGGCTTACAGTTCCTGAGGGTTGAAGTGCAAGTTTTTTAAGTGGAAGAAGCAGGCATAGCATGTCTTTAAACTTGCAATCTTTAAACTCTCAAAGCCAGTGACATACTTCCTCTAGCAAGGCCACGCCTCCTAAACCTGTCAACTGTCATCAATTGGGGGCCAAACATTCAAATGCCTGAGACTATGGAGAAACATCTCTTTCACAGCGCCACAGGAGGTGTTAGCTCTCTGTTTAGTCATTTGAAAAGTTATGGGGCTGTTTGCCATAGTGGCTGCACCATTTTCCTCCCTGACATAGTTAACAGCAGTTTCCTGATGCTGTCCATCCTACTGGATCTGAAGTTGTTCCCATTGTTTTTTTAGTTTGTATTCCCTGTGCGTTTGGGCTTCTAGTCCTGTGTTTATTAGTCATTTGTAACAAGGTTTTGGCCGGGCGGTGGTGGCCCACACCTTTAATCCCAGAACATGGGAGGCAGAGGCAGGCGGATTTCTGAGTTCGAGGCCAGCCTGGTCTACCGAGTGAGTTCCAGGACAGCCAGGGCTACACAGAGAAACCCTGTTTCGATAGAAAAAAGAAAGAAAGAAAGAAACAAGGTTTCGCTTTGTAGCCCAGAGTGGGCCTGTACCCTGTATATACCCAGGCTGACCTCAAACTGAGCTTCCAGGCCCTGAAAGGCAAGCACTGGGATTGCAGATTTGCATCACCATGTCCAACTGTTATTTGCCTTTATTAGTTTTTAAATGTATGCTTATGGGTGTTTTGCCTGCCTCTATGTCTGAGTGCCACATGAATCCAATGCCAGAAGAGGCCAGAAGAGGACGTTGGATCTTCTGAACTGGAGTTAGAAATGGTTATGAGCCATCATGAGGATCCTTACAATAGAACCCACATCCTCTGGAAGTGCTCTTAACTATTGAAACATCTCTCCAGACCTTCCTTTTTATTATTGAGTTGTCAGAGTATACAATACTCTAGATACAAAATCCTTATCAAATACATGATTGGCAAGTATTTTCTTCATTTTTTAAATTAACCTTTTTCTTTTATTTGAATTAACCTTTTTTTCTTTTTCCCCTCTTTTTGTTATTTGAGAATTTCATACATGCATATAATACATTTTGATCGATTCCAGCCCTCACTTTCCCTCCAGTTCCTTCCCCACCTCCCCCACCACTATCTCTCCCATCTTTACATGCTCTTTTTGAAACCCACTGAGTCCACTTAGTTCAGTCAGTTTGACTGTGGACCTAGGACCATCCACTGCAGCATGGGCAGCCTATCAGGGACCTCATCTACAGTAAATTGACTGTGCCTCCAGTCACAGGCGTTAATTTCCTATAGCTCTCCAGCTAGAGGTGGGACCTCGTGAGCTCCTCCTCCCCCATCCATGCTGGAATTTTGGCTGCCTTGATCTTGTGCCAGAGCCCTTTCATTTTCTTGACGGTGACCTTCAAAATTCAAAAGTTTGTAGCCTCCATGAAGTCTAGTGCATCTATTGTTTCTTTGGTTGCGCATGTTTGCTTCTGGTGTCATGTCAAATGATCCACAGCCTCATTCCTAAGTGAATTGCAAGAAGAAAATTTCTTTGATTGTTGTGCAAGGAAAAGATAGGAGGCAGAGCTACAAGGGCTCAAGATAGGAGACAGGAGCAGAGAGGAGCACTTTGTCCACAGCTTTCTTACTCCTGAAAGAACTCCATGCATAGCTCTGATTCCTGGCTGAGGGCGGAGCACTGGTGATCTGGACCCAGGCACACTGCTGAGCTAGCCTCATTTTCTTGCAAGACTTTCATATACGTGTCACTTCCTTCTTTCCTGCTTTGAACCATGTTGGGCAACTCAGACATTTGAAGAGAAACAGGGCCAGGTCAGAAGGTAATCTGGGTGGTCTCCAGTGGTAGGGAGGAGCCTATGTAGTGTCCATTCAGCGTAGGACCTGAGAAAAACCCTTCTTCTGGACCTCAGTTTCCACATCTGATGTGTCAGGGAGCTGGATAAGGTTTCTGACAAGCTTCCGAGCCTTTGCTTCTCAGTTTTCACAAGGTAACTAAGCAATAAATATTTATCATGGTAGCAAGGGGGAGCCTACACTAACCACGGAGTAATGTTTACAGAATGATCGCATCTTTGTTTGACATAGGAAAAGCTCCAGAAAGATATACCCAAGGTATCGACAGTGCTTGCCTCTCATGTCAGATTAGGATTTTCCTCATTTGCTCTGTTTGCTTTGATCTCTAACAGTGATAAACTTGTTTTTTTTTTTTTTTGAAAGAAAAAGAAAAGCATGACAGATAAAAGTTGACAAATTTTTAAACAGAGAAGTTGTCTAGAAACTATTAGCAGACAAGGGAAATGGGAAGGACGTCTGTCAGCGGTAGAGACCTGCTCGGCCCACAAACCTCCCTCCATGCCAAGTCAGCTGTGCGGCTGACGTTAGTACAGGACAGCTGTCCAGGGGCCTCTTGGGATCCTCATCTGTGGAAAGTGGGTGGGCCAAGGAACTGCTGCAAACTCAGTGCTGTCAAAACAAACTCCCTCTCCAATGCCTTCTCAATCCGGGGGTGCTAAACTGGAAGCTCTGAGTTGCCCTAAATTGGGGATGAGGTCGCTGCTGGAGAAGGAAGTATGACATTAGGTAAAGCAGTCCTCAAAGCAGTCAGATAATAAAATGCCTTCTTTTGGCAACTCTCCTCTCAGGAGGGTAATTATTTATCCCTGAGGTGAGATCTGGGTGGCTCATCAAAGCACCCACTCACTACCTCACAGAGGTGAACTCCATGAAAGTAGATATTAGGAACTTCTTGGCTTGTTGCTTGCTTCCTTCCTTCCTTCCTTTCCCGCTTCCCTTCCTTTCTTTCTTATGCATATGTGTGGTGAGAATTGAACCTAAGTCCTCACACATATTAGACAATGCTACAAACACACCTAAGGGATTTCGTAAAGACCTCCCTTTTCAACAAGACTGTTTCCTTTGTGATGACAGCTTTTTTTTTCTTCCATGAACAAGCCTGAATTTCCTCAAGTTTGGGGGACAGAGGAAGCTGTAGGCAGTCCAGCTGAGTTAATCTTAAGTTAATCTTATTAGCCTGTGAGATCAATTGGCTGCAGGCACCAGGCAAGTGACAGCGCGGGCATTAATTCGGCAGCAGTTGGAACAGCCTCCCAGCCAGGGACTGATTTATCAATCCCTTTAA
This sequence comes from Grammomys surdaster, assembly GCF_004785775.1. Lineage (NCBI taxonomy): Eukaryota > Metazoa > Chordata > Mammalia > Rodentia > Muridae > Grammomys > Grammomys surdaster. The sequence goes on along the minus strand of NW_021604701.1, from coordinate 537,789 downwards.
TGGATGGGATCACATTTAGCTCATTGTGTCTGAGGCTGGCACGAGTAAGATGACCTCCTTGGGATATGGGTCTCGTGCAAGGATGAGGGAATGAGAGAAGAGGCTGGGTGGCAAGTCATGTCACCTTCCTGGCCACTCCTCTTTGGGTTCCAGGTATCTCTGAGCTATGTGTTACTGTCTCAAAGGCAGCATAGTGTATGACAGTGGTTATCAAAGCAGTCTTTGTGCCAACAGTATCAGCATCCCTAGAGAACCTGTTAGGCATGCAGATTTCTGGGTCCCATCCCTCATCATCAGCTCCAGTATCTGAAAGTGATGCTAAATAGTCTAGGTTTTTATTTCCCCAGAGAAACACAAACTCTGGTACCAGGCAGCCTGGGTTATATCTTATGACCTTGGACCTCTCAGTGTCTTTCAACTTCATCTGTAACATGAGGGAAATAATATCAGGAGATATATGTATATATACATATACATATATGTGTGTGTGTGTGTGTGTGTATGTATGTATATGTATACATATATGTATATTCCTTCAGCATGACAGCCATTCTGAGTGGATCATAAAGTCAATATGATTTGCTAAGTAAAATTCTCTCGTTGCTATGGTGGAACTTATGTATAAATGTGTGTGTAAATGGGCAAGGTGGACTTATTGAGTGCTTTCTTTCTACAGTCACAAGCTTTTGGAATATGGTTAGAGATAATATATCTTTAGAATCTAGTGAGTATACTCTGGTGAAGTAGAGAAGCATAGTACTTCGTGAATCAGTAATGAGTAGAGTGGAATTCAGGACTACTGTTGAAGACTTAGGGTGGGCCAACTGTTATTCATGGATCTCATCCCCACTAGGGGCTGTAGAGTGGGTCTGTGCTCCTCAGGTGACACTGCAGTCGAATTGAACTCAAGGTTGCAAAAGTTTAGAAGGGAAAAGATATGAACAAATGCCCGTTGCACCAGAGGAAGCTTAACCACAGTATTGAGAATGGCTGGCCCAGGGAGATCAGCTGGGGAATGGATATGAGGCTAGATGGTAGGCACAGCAGAGATGGAGAGAGTCCATCTAAGACGCAGGGAGGTCTTGGAAGCTGCTCAAGTTCATTGACTGCTGTGGAGATATCTGAATTACCTGATGAGACCCCCCAAGTAGATTTTAATTTTCAAAGGTATCCAGCTGGTCAGTGGTCTCTCTACTCATTGCCATCTGTATTCTGATTGGGCTGTGAAATCTGATATGGGGCTGGGAGAACTGATTGCAAGACCAAGTTCCAACTCAAGTGATTGAGGCAGGAGTATGGAAGTAGTGTGGGGCTTGAAGTTCCAACCACATATGCTACTTCCAGCCCCACCTGTCCCTTTTAAAAACTATGGTACCCAGAATCTATAATCTAGTAAGAGTTTAGCATGGTGCTTGCCTCTAAAGTGTATTTCTTTGCATCCCAATAGACATTTTCATTCTTGATGGGCCCAATGCCTAGGCGTGTATGGTCACTGCCTAGGCTTTACTGAGATGCACTAGGATTTTTGCAGTGTGTCACATCTTCCCATCTCGTCTTGATGCTTCAGTAGGGTACTGTGGTACACTTCGGCTTTGTAAGGCTTGTTGTTCTGTTGTGGGTTTTGTTTCTTTGTTTTGTTTCAGAACAGCTTCATTAAGACAAAACACGAGCCGGGCAGTGGTGGCGCACGCCTTTAATCCCAGCACTTGGGAGGCAGAGGCAGGTGGATTTCTGAGTTTGAGAGTTCGAGGCCAGCCTGGTCTATAGAGTGAGTTCCAGGACAGCCAGGGCTATACAGAGAAACCCTGTCTCGAAAAACAAACAAACAAAAAAGACAAAACACGAACACACGTAAAATCCACCCATTTCCGGTTGTGCAATTCAGCAGGTTTATACTACACTATAGTAACAGCAGAGAGTATGCAGCGACCACTATCATTATCAATTTTAGAGCATTACCCTAATGTTTCTATTATCGGTCACTCGCCATTTCCTCCTAAGCCTCACTCCAGCCTTAGGCAAGCAGTGATATAGTTTCTGATTTTACAAATTTACTTGTTCTGGATATCATAAAATGGGACCGTTCACTATGGGGCCTTTTGCATTCAAAATCTTTCACACAGCTTGATGTTTTCAAGGTCTATCCATACCATAGAGTGTGTCAGTACTTCTGTTTCACTGTATGATTGATTGGTTTATCTGGTTTATCTACTGGCCAGTTTGAACATTTGCATTGTTCCAGTACAGGACTAGGATAAATAGTTCAGCTATGAACAGTCATGTTTAAGTTTTTATGTGGACATATAGTTTCATTCTCTTGGGTATATTCCTAGTAGCAAAAAAATGTTACATCATGCAATAACTCGGTGTTTGACATTTTGGGAGATTTCAAGGCTATTTTCCAAAGTGGATTCATCAGCAGTCTACGAAGGGACTGTCTCTCCACCTCCTGACCAACATATATCTATCTTGTTTGGTGTTGTTGTTATAGCTATCCTAGTGGGTGTGAAGTAGTATTTTTTACTTCTGTTTCCTTGGTGATTAATTGTGTTTGACTATCTTCTTGTATGTCTATTGACTATTTGTGTATCTTTAAAGAAATACCTTTTAAGAGCCTTTGCCAATTTTTGATCTGGATTATCTATCTAATTGATTTATAAGAGATTCGTATACATTTTAGATACAAGTCTCTTATCAGATTCATGACTTGCAAATATGCTCTCACATTCTGTAGTGTGTCTTTTCACTTCCTGCCTGGAATTATTTGTAACAAAATGTTTTAAATTTTCATGAAGTCTAATTTGTTTGTATTTTTCTTTTATTGTCATATCTAAGAAGCCATGATCTAATCTAGTGTCTCAAAGATTTATACCCATGCTTCCCAATTTTTGTAATTCTAGCTGCTACGTATGTCTTTGATATACTTGGGTTTGCTTTTGTGTGCACATAAGAATGGGTTTCAGTTCCATTTTTTCGCATTTACCTAATCAGTTGCCCTAATACTACTTTTGTTGAAAAGCTAGTTTCTCCTTGGATGGAATTGGCACCTATATCAGAGGTCAGCTGGTTAGGCTTGTCTGGACTCTCAGTTCTATTCTATTGCGTTATACATTTGACTTTGAGTTTGTTAATTAAAGTTTTAATTATCGGGCTGGAGAGATGGCTCAGCGGTTAACAGCACTGGGTGCTCTTCCAGAGGTCCTGAGTTCAATTCCCAGCAACCACATGGTGGTGGCTCACAACTATCTGGAATGGGATCTGATGCCCTCTTCTGGTGTGTCTGAAGATAGCTACAGTGTACTCATATAAATAAACGTATTTTAAAAATTAATTATCAAAAACTTGTATAAAGCTTTGAAATCAGCATGTGAGTCCTCCAACTTTGTTTTTTTTTTTTTTTAAGATTTAGCAATTTTGGGCCATCTGAATTTTCATATAGACTCAGGGTCCCTATGTCAGTTTCTACAAAGAAAGTGAAAGTGTAATAAGAATTGTGTTGTATCTGTATAGCAATATATGGTAGTATTTTAATAATACTAATTATTCTAATCCATAAAATGGAATATCTTTCTTCTTGCTCTCATTGTTAACTTTTTCATGTTTTGTAGCTTTCAATATACAAATTTTATAGCTCTTTGTTAAATTTGTTCCTGTGTGTTTTATTCTTTTTGGAGAGGAAGTTCTGGTACTTCAGATTGAACGTAGGGTCTTCTGCATACCGATGAAGCACCCTACTGCTGATTATTATACTCAGCCCTCCTTTTCATTTTAATTATTTGAGGTGTTGTTTTATAAGACATTATCTCACTATGTAGCCTTGGCCGGCCTGGAGCTTGCTCTGTACACTAGGCTGGACTTGAACTTGTAGAGATCCAGCTTCCTCTGCCTCCCAGTGCTGGGATTAAAGGCATGTGCCACCATGCCTGGCTATAAATTTATTTTTAAAAGGAATAAACCCTGGTGGTTCCAGGTTCTCCATCTTAACACCCCATCCCAAAGTGTGTGTGTGTGTGTGTGTGTGTGTGTGTGTGTGTGTGTGTTTACTTAGAGAGAGACACAGGGTAGGTAGGTAGGTAGGTACATACATATTGTGGTGCACATATGGAGTTCAGAGGACAACTTTTGGGAGTCATCGCCTTGTTGAGGTGTTCCCATTGTTGTTTCTGTTGCTGAGCAGTGAATTCCTGGATAGCTGGCTCAGATTTCTAGATGATTCTCTAGGCTCTGCCTCACATATCTCCATAGGAATAGTGACATTATAGATGCTCACCACATCTGCTTGCTGTATGTATGTATGTATGTATGTATGTATGTATGTATGTATGTGTTTCGGATTTTTGAGACAGAATTGCTCTGTATAGCACTGGCTATCCTGGAACTGTCTGTAGACCAGCCTGGCCTAGAATTCACAGAAACCCACCCGCCTCTGCCTTCCAAGTACTAGGATTAAAGGCGTGCACCCCTACAACCTACCCCCACCACACCTACTTTTTACTTATATTCCAGACATGGAAGTCAGGTCATCGGGTAATGTTTTTTCACATTGTTTTATTATTTTTATGATATTGTAAATAGAATTGGTGTCTCTTTTTCTATTAGTGTTCAGCATTGGATAGCAAATGAACCTTATATATGCCAGGCTGGAGCTCTTCCATTCAGCTACAGGACTAACTCTCTTTTTTATTTGGAGATGTGGTCTCACAATGTTGCCCAAGCTGACCACAAATTTTATACCATTCTATTCATGCCTTTTAAATAGCTGGGATTATAGACTTGCACTATCTATTATTCTTGAATATTTTATTTCATTTCAGAATTTTATTAAAAGCCTTTAATGATACATTTTTTTATGATTCATATCAACCACATTATTTCTAATAGATTTCTAATGGAGTTCCTAGAATCTTTCATGTATGAGATCATGTGGTCCTTGAAATAAAATTTACTTCTTCCTTTCCAAACTGTAGGTATTTGATTTAATTTTTATTTAATCATTCTGATTATAACCTGTATGTATTAGCTAGTTTTCTGACGTTGTGATAAAATAATCATGATAAAATCAACTTAAGAAGGAAAGGATTTATTTTAGCTTACAGTTCTAGAGGGATAAAGTCCATCATAGTGAGGAAGGCATGGTAGAAGCAGTAAGCAGAGAGATCACATTTTATAGCAGACTTTCTCAGACTAGCGAGTGATATAAATAATGATACTGAGTCTTTTTAATATTTTAAAGCTTAAGCCTTTGCTGGACAATCTCCCAACTACTCTATCTCGTCTAATTCTATTCTCTGGCCTGGCCATGTAGTCGGGTCCACCTCTCTGCTCCACTCTGGTCCATCCATCCACACCAAGTCCGCTGGCAAATCGCTCTTGTCTGATTTTTCTCCCAGCATCCCTTTCTCTGCCCATAAGATCCACCCTCCACTTCCTCCTCAGCTATTGGCTGTCAGATCTTTATTACAGCCAATCAGATACAATTCTAGATTACTTTAGGCAGGTGAGGAGGAATGTGTATTTACAAAATATGAGACGGTTGAGGAGCTATAGAAGTAACAATACCAAGATCCTGCCAGCATTTAGCTCTCTGCCAGTACAGAATTAACAATGAAATATACAGAGGCACACCTTCACACAATGTACTCCAACAACATTTCATCTGGGTAAAGGAAGCAGACAACTGGAACAGAACGTGGGGTTAGGTCATAAACCCCTCAAAGCCCATCCCCAGTGAGGCACGTCCTCCAGCAAAGCTCCATCTCCAAAAGGTTCCATAACTTCCACCAATCAGCATCGCCAGCTGGGGATCAAGTGTTCATCTATGTGAGCCTGTGGAGAAGAATTTCTCATTCAAACCACCACATTCCAGTATAATGTTGAATGGAAATAGAAAAGAGCAGACTCCGCTCTTATTTCTGATCTTAGGGAGAATGTACCCAGCGTTTTCACACATTAAGTGTCGTGTTATTGTGAGTTTCTCTTACATGTTTTTTTTTCTATTCTTAGTTTGTTTGCATACGTTTAACATGAAAGGATACTGAATATTTTTATATTAAATCCTTTTTGTGCTAAGATTGATCATGGTTTTGTTTTTCATTATATCAGTATGACTTGCTACATTGATTTTCAAATGTTAAGACAATCTCGCATTCCTAGGATAAATTCTACTTGGTAGTGGCACATGATTACTTTTATATTACTGGATTTGGTGTGCTAATATTGTGTTGAGAATTTTGACATGTGTATTGATCAGAAATGATGGTCTCTATTTGTGTTGTTTGTTGTCAGTGTTAGTGTAATAGTACTGGCCTGATTCAGTGAGCTGAAAACTGTTACAATCTCATCAATATTGAATGAGTTTATAAACTCATTGAATGATTTTTTTAAAGAATTAGTGTTACTTTTTTGTTAAATATTTGGTAAACTTCACCAGTGTAGTGTTTCTGGCTTTTTCTCTTTAAAAAAATCCCATTGTATATATACTATATTTTATTTACCCATTCAATTTTTTAAAGACCTATTCATTTGTATTTTATGTGTATGAATGTTTTGTCTGCATCAAAATCTGTACCACATGCATGCAATGTTCATGAAAGCCAGAAGGGGGCGTCAGACTCCCTGAACATAAGCTCCCATGTGGGTGCTGCTACTGGATCCTACAGGATCACACCTCTTAATCTTTTCAAACAATTCTACTCCTGATGACTAAGCACTCAAATATATGAGCCTATGGGAGTCATTCATGTTTGAACCACCACAGTATGCAGAGGTCAGAGAATGATTTTCAGTCAGTTCTCTCCTTGCATGGGATCCAGGGATTGAACTCAGGTCATCAGGTTTGCACAGCAAGCACTTTTATCTGCTAGACCATCTTGCTGGCCTCATCGTGAGTCATTTTTGACAGTTTGTGTCTTTCTAGGAATTTAGTCATTTCATCTAGGTTGTCTTTTTGGTTTACAAATATTCACAGTAACTTTCTTTCGGATTCTTTTGCTTCTGTATGGTCAATTATAATGTCCCGGTGTTTACTTCTGAGGTTTAGTCAGTGAGAGCCTTCTGTCTTTCTTTCTTGGTTAATCTAACCAAAAAAAAAAAAAATTGTTGAAATTCCATTTGGCCTCCTTCTGTCTGTGTTTGGACATCTAAGAATGCCTATGAATGTCCTTTACAGGCAGGAACCTAAGTCTCCTCTGTGTGTAGCTTTCAGCCAGAGTCCCAGAGCATAAATTTCTGTTCCTTGTGCCAACTGAGGCAAATTTATTTTGAACCAGTGTCTTTAGTAACCAGTGACTGTGGTGCACAGGACTGTCACGGTCCTACCTCTCGCTGTGGGAATTAAGCTGCAGCTTTTTAGTACATGGCCCTCAGCCAAAGTGGCTCATTTCGGTGTAAGTATGAGGGCCTGGAACAGAGCCGAAAGCATCAGGTTCTGACCAGCAGGGACCCTCAAGCAAAGCATTGTGGATAGGCCCGGGGCTCAATCTTCTTGAGCATTGTCTACATTGAGCCCTGAATGGGAACAGAAGCGAGGAAGGCTTCCTACCATTCTGACCATATGCCTCCCTTGGTCCCAGTGCCCAGAACTGTGCTGTCCTGGTTGGCAGGGACTCAGATGACAGGTGGGAGACTCAGGAAGGCAGGAAAAGGCAGTTGAGATGTGGGGCAATGGCTGATTCTGACTGATGATCTAAGGTGATTGACCCAGTTGGTACCTTTTTCCCTTTTCTCTGCGTGCCCCAAGCCTAACTCAGGTCCTGTGGTTAAAAACTCTAATAATTCATTTATTGTTAGAGTCAATAAAATGTCTACTTCTAGATTATTTCCAGACTAATGAGACCTGTGTCTCCTGCAAGCAGGTCTCAATTTTAAAACAGAGCAAACCTCACCAACATTTCTTTAATGAGAAAATGAGAAAAAAAAAAGAGTTAACTCTCTGGAATGGGTGTGTGGTGAACAAGAAACCTAAACCAACTGTGACAGTTTCAGCCCCACCCTGGGCTGCTGACTCAGGACCAAGAGGAAGAGGGAGCTGCCAGACTTCATAATTTCTGTAAACAGTTCTTGAAAAAGAAACCACACACTTGTCCCTCTGCCAGCCCGCAGCTTGTCCCCACAGCTGACAGGGCAGTCATTGTCTTTTCTCTGATGCCCTCTGGCAGGGCTCCTTAATTTGAACTCCATGGATCTCTAGCAGGTCTACAGCTAGAACTTAGATCTGAGAACTTGGAGAGGGTAGAAAAACAATTTGGTCTTTTTTTCCATTAACCATGAACAGAATTTTAGCATTTCCTTGAAGTACGAATGTAGGCAACAAATCCCAATAACATTAGGGGTTTTTCTCACCAAGAGAAATCACAGCTATTTCCATATCATGTTACAGTTGTTACATCTCAGGCATCACCAGACTCTAATTTCTAGACTTGCCATTAGGCCTTGTGGTTTAATCTATTATTAGTGATAGAACTGGACCACAAAGTGATAAAAAAAAAAAGTATGACAATTTCATAGGATTGATTTCCTTTGTCATACTGTGTATCATATTTTATGCACGTAAGGCAAGGAAGAATGTATCTTTAAAAAATGTTATTTTGAGATAGGATACAGGTTTCCTAAACTGCCAGAGGAGTTCACACATGACTTGTCAAAGACTAATATCCTGCCTGAGGTCTTAGACTACTTTTGCTCTTTGGGCCCTGTTTTGTTGTTTGTGTGCTTTTGTCTGTGGAGATGAGTGGGAGGTCTCACTATGTAGTTAAGGCTGGCCTTCAAGTCGAGGTCCTCCTGCGTCAGTTTACCAGGTTCTTAGATTAAAGACATGAGCCACCATGCCTGGGTCCTGGTTATGTGTCATTCTTTTGGTGTTTTGTTTTGTTTTGGAGACATGGTCTTACTAGGTAGCCAAATAGGGCCTATAGCTTGTCATCTGTCTGCCTCAGTTCTGGGATTACAGGTGTGTGTCACCATGCTTACATCTCCTGGGCTTCGTTTCTGAACCATAAAACTTTGCCTGTCTGTATGCTAGTATTACGACATTTGCCAGCTTCACCTCTGTGCTGCCTGTCTTAATCTACCAAAGTAGGGCTAGTGGCACTGCTCCTAGGAACGTTGTGACAATTAATACGTGGAAAGCATTTGGGCTTGAACTCACAGTCGCTGTAGCTAGCTAAGTGTTGGCTATGATCATTGTGGCTGGTTCATCTCAGTGAGCTCATTCAGATGCTCTACTATAGCCTCCATTTTTAGAAGAAGGAAATTAAATTACAGAGAAACACAGTGATCAAGGCAAGGGCACGCATCACAAGAATGGCAGAATCCAAGTTCAAGGCCACTTCTGTGTAAACCTTAAGGCCAGTAGAAGTCACTCTTCACAACAGAGAGGAGGTCAGTGCCCTCAGAGAGATGATGGACATTACCTAAGAGCTAAAGAGGGAACAACTAGCTTCTTGGCAGTCTGAATGAGCTAGGCTTTGCCTCCTGTCCTCAGCACACCAATTAAAGAGAGAACAATGAAAACTAGATAAAAGTGGTTTTCCATGTGGCCACATTGAGAAGAGATCCAGTAACTCCCAACTCTGTATTTAGGGCTACGGATGTGGGAACTAATCACTGAACCATTATTAGTCTGGGTTCTGTTCTGTCCCTCAGGTTGGTCTGATAAGTTGTCAGAACTCTCCCTGGAAGACAAGTTCCTCCTCTGGCTGACACCAAGGTTCCAGCCTCTCCCTTCTGCCAGCATGCAATTCCTGGGAAATTTTTAGTTCTTTGGGTTCCCTTGTTTCAGAAGTCCGTTAGCAGAAGGGAGTACCACGAGTCTGTCATTAGAATGTCCCCTCTCCTGCTTAGATGGCTGCAACCCCTATTGCTTCCCTTCTTGCTTTGTTGTGGGGGCCTCCTAGCTCCATATGCACAACACCAGCCAGGTCTAAGACGTCAGTCCTTCTAAGGGCTACTACTCATGCAGCATCCATATTCCATGGGGAAAGTTCACGTCCTCACAGTGCACAGATCCTGCAGGAATGAGCTCATGGTGCAACCCGGAACACCCTTGTTCTAGCCTTATGGTTCACTGGGGCCAGGAGTACAGGGCAAGGAGGAGCTTCGAAGGGCAGGGCTGTTTGGGAGCAGAGGTGGTTTCATGAGGGAAATGATCTTGGAGCTGAGCAGATTGCCAGTAGACCGGAGCCAAGAGTGTGAATTCTGCCTCTTTTCCCTTTTCCTTTTCCCAACTCCCCCTTCCCCTTCCCCCCTTCCCCGCTTTCCTTTCCTTCCCTCCCTCTTCAGAAGGTTCTCATTATAGTGTGAAGATTGGTCTTGAGCTCCTGGGCTCAAACAATCTGACAGCCTCCACCTCCCAAATAATTAAGACTGTGGGGTCATGCCATTGCATCCTGCATGTTGTGAGTTTTTAAGACAGATGGATGAGATGTTCAAAGGCCTAGAAGCATGGAAAGGGTGTGGTATGTAAGGAGAAGGAAGTGATTCAACATGTCTGGAGATTGGACAGGCTAGAAAAAGAAAGGAATGTAATGGGCATGCCTACCTTTTGACCAGATAAAGAAGAATGTCAGAATCAGGTCCAGGACTCTTCCTCTCCAGGAGAACAATAAGATTCGTAAGTTCAGAGCAGTGTGTGTGTCCATGCACACGTGCATACAAACACACTCTGTAATACCATACATAGAAAGTGGGTTGATTAGTTGCAGAAGATAGTAGAGGTTAGACCAGCAAGGAACTATAGCAATCTACAGTCTAGGGAAGAAGCTGAACTGAGGGGCTACAGTCTAGGGGAGAGCCTGAACTAAGGGGCTAGCGAGTCTGGACTGGCTAGATTGTCTGCCCTGTTTCATACCTCAGCCAGGTTTCATTCATGTGCGGTAAGTGGGAAGTCAGGAATTGCAGGGGAATTGGCCCTCCTTGTTTCAGCTGTGTGTGGGTCCTGTGGGATAAGCTCCTCCCCCAAGCCATAGCCAGCACATCACACATTTCATTTTAACCTTTCTCACATTAACATCAGGAGGGAGGCTCATGTCCCAGTCCGCACCCTACCCCCATCCCCCATTAGGAGGGCTGCTGAGGTAAGGGGCCCCTATTCCATATCTGCATGTGACAGGCAGGAAGGGACGGGGGTTGCAGGGAGCAAGTCAGGGCCTGCTCACTGTCAAAGGAAATATCCACCCCTTTAAGCCTTTAAGAAACTGTTTTCTTCCAAGTAGATCCCCCTGTTACCAAGGCAACTTGAGAACTCTGGGCTTTGTGTTTCTGCCCAGGGTCCCTGGAGAGAGATAGCCTGCTGAGCTTTCCCTAGTCTGGGCAAGATGCAGGATGCACTAAGTGGAGGTCCTTGTGTAGGGGTAGTCTCTCACCTCATTCCTTAGGTGCTTTTCCCCAGGAGGAGCCCTCATTACCTCTTCCTGAGCCCCATAATCCAGTTTTGACCATGGAGGGCACAGTCTGCACATCAATAGGTCCAACTTCTTCAAGACGAATGTCTGCACCCACCTATGGACTATCAATCTTAGAATCTGAGGCAGGTGTCATGGAGGGGTCTGCTTACACCAGACCATGGTATATGCTGGGCAGTCATCGTTACATAGCTTTCTCAATTGTTTATTATATATTAGCACTGTCTCTCTGGCCTGGTGCCTGCTTTGGGATCTGTATGTCCAAAGAGAGGACGGGGTTGATCACAGGCCTGGAAGCCCGCAGGGCTAGTGCACATTTCTTCCCTTTCCTCCTGTCCTTCACCTGCTCCCATTAGTTCTTATAAAAACTGACCCCAATTACCCCTGCCTGCAGCATCATGATGCTGCTGGCATCCCTCTGACCCTCTAAAACTCTAGAAGGCGATCCAGTGCTCACTGGGACAGCTCACAGCCTGTGCAGCCCTGTCCTTCCCCAGAACGGACAATCAGCCACATGCTCAGCACTGCCATTGGGCCAGCCTTGCTGGGTTTCTCTTCAAAAAACAACCACCATCAGTCTGGCTCCCTCAGAGCTCCCAGATACAGCCCACTTGACCCAGAGTTCCCCCATTGGACCCAAGATTCCTGAGATTTTGGGTTCCTCAGATCTAAAAGGGAGGAGAACAACATTGCCTGGCTGGATTATAGCACTGAAATGTTGGGTGAAATGGTTCTCCTCCCTTTTTTCCTCTCAAGTAACTAGGAGTGTTACTGTGAGGGTCCAGAGCAGGAAGGAATCAGGAGCCAGGCCTGCCTTGTTAGACAGTACAACCGATGGAGTGGGGGCAGAGAGGAGCTGTTCTGGGAGCTGACAACCAACAGCTACAGGACTGTAAAAAAGCCATTCACTGACACCTCTAGGGCAGTGGTTTCTAGGCCTGTATCCTTCTTTACCTTAAAGAGGGTGAGACTAATCAATAACCTGCTGCCCAGGATGTTTATCAGGATGAAGGATAATGGCAGATTCTCAGTGCCTAGCCCAGCACTCACAAGAAGGAAGACTCTCATGCTCTCATGTCTGAGAAGGCTAAGCAAGTCCCAGAATGGGGTGCAGTTCTTTCTGACGCCACACTAAGAAGCAGGGAGGTCTTGCTGACCCTACTTAGCCTGCTCTGGGAATTTGGTTCCAGCTAGTTCACTGGAGTCCCATAGCACCATCTAGTGTCCCAAAGTGGAAGGGCCCTTTCTCTCCACCTTGCCTGCCTTCCCTCCTTCCTTCTGCTTGTTGTTACTGGACCTTCTTTTCCTAGAGGATTTCAAGGCTTCAGACTAGCACAGATCAGCTAAGTAAGGTGCTTGGGAAGTAAGTACCTCAGCTCCCCCGTCTATGTTTGTTCAGTAACACAGACAGACACGACCTTTACACACCCTTTATTTCTTTTATTGAGGAGAAAAAGCTTTAGCATACAGAACGATTTATCTTCACAGCACAATAATACAACAGTAACAGTAATAACAGTAACACATTTGTTTTTCTGGAGCCTCCGGGTGTCTTTAGACCACCCTTGTACCCTGCATGCATCCCCACCCCCACCCCCACCCCCACCCCACCCCCACCCCCACCCGTTCCCCCTTAACCCAAGGAGGCACTGAGAGCTTTGGACAGTAGCTGTCCTGTAGCTGTCACATCACAACAAATATTGAAGAACTGGGAAAGAAGGGAAAAGGTCAAAGGAAGTTCAAAGCCCCTCTGCCCCCAGAGGCCCACAGACCAGTTTACTGCTCATGCGCTCGGTCTCCCTGGCTGAGGCCACAAGCATTCAGAGTAAGAAGCACCACGGAGACAGGCAAAGCCTGTGCCAAGGGGGTCTCTGGAATTAGAGGTACAAGACACCTGCTTTTGGCACTTCTCCACAAGTCCACAGGCAGCGTGACCAGCATGTTGACATCAGCAGACAGGGTCCATAGCTTCGAAGAATAGAGTTTTCCCTTCTGGAATTCTCGCTTGAGGAAATAAGCTGAAAAACAGACACAAAACAAAGTCTTCACATGGTTCCTTTTACTCCTACCCTGGTGGGAATGGGGAAGCCAAACAACTGAAATGTCTAACGACTGACTCAGGAAGGTGAAATGATTCTGCGTCACACAGATGACAGCCATTTCAGTCCTGCTGCTGGTCCTCCAGAAGGATGACCTCACCTTTGAGAAAACCCACTAGAATGAAACAAGTGCTGCCTCTGTGTGGCGAGGTTCTGAATGGTAGTCAGGGAGCTATTTTGTCCTTACATCCGTTCTCTACTTCCCAAATTCCCCATAATGACTACACATTAACTTTTCTCTTTGGGGGACCCATTGTAAAAGCAGCAGGTTATAGGAACCCAATTCTACTGATCCTCAGGCTAAAAACCAAAGGGCTAAGCAAAAAGGCCCCTTACCTCTTGCTGATGAATAGAGATCTCACCATTAACCAGTCTGAGGACTAGGTCTGTCTAGGACTCCTCTTCCTCAAGTTCCTTCTCTGGTCTTAAGTTCAAGTTCTAGGGCTGAGTTCTCATCTTCAGACTCCAGTGAGGATGATACACCATTTACTGTTTTCTTCCTGCTGACCACAGATGCTTGGGCTTCACTTTGCCCAGCTGCTAGGCATTGTGCAGCAAGTTCAATGTCCAGGAACAAGTCCAGTGAACGGGGCTGACATTTTGTGGCCAGAACTGACATAATACATGTGTACTTTCCACTGCAGAAGCAGTATTTTCTGGACCCAAAAGTGAACAGCAGGTCTCTTACTAGGGGCACCTGAATTTGTGCCCAAGAAGCCCCAGGAGTGTGTAGGAGGCAGTCACCTCTTAAGCCACACTGTTTAACTGAAGTTCAACAACAGGCCTGGGAGAGATTTGCCCCTCATGTGAGAGCCATGGGGGTGCTGGGCGGCAGCGCTGCAATGAGTCCAGTCTCTGCAGAACAGGCCCTGTTTTCTCCTTTCAGAACTGAGGACTTCTTAGAGTCAGAGGGGCTTAAAGAGTAGGCCAGCAAGGCCACCTTCACAATCTTGAGGACACAGTCTCCTCAGAGGCCTCTGGCTGGGGGTGCAGTCCAAAGCCTAGCTTGGAGAAGAGGGCCCTGTTCCTAAAGCAAGATTCACTCCTTAGGATGTCAAACTCAACTGTGGTGCTCCTGCCACCTCTGCCTCCCCCTTTCCCTAATACCAGTCCTTTAGGCAACATGAAGGCAGAAGTAGCCAAAGTCTGTTCAAGGGTTCCGAGGCAGAAGTCTGAGGGAAGGTAAAGCCCAGCACTCAAAGTGAAGTCCATTTGCCACCATGGGCCAAAGAGAGTCAATCTCAGACAAGATGTCCATTGCCCGTCTGGCTTTGCATATTCTCACTGCGCTATGTGTAGGTTCCCCTCTCAGGCCCTTCTGCTGGAAATATGGCAAGTGCATATTTCTTGGTGTCATCCTGCTCGTTGTCTAGTAAGTGGCCTCAGGGCATTAAGAGTTTAGAACTAATGCCTTTAGATCATGGATTGGGGCAGATCACTCAGGCATTGGGTGAAGTCAGGATAACACTGTAGAACACAAGGCAAAGAAGCACAGGAGAGGCAAAGATTGGGGACAACTAGAGTTGAAGACAAAGGTGACCAGTGCCATTTACAAGAACAGGCCTAGAGACTTGCTTTGCAACTTGTGCGAGGACTGAGCAGAGTACAGGGCAAGAGGACTGGTGAGTCCTGACCTCTTCTTTCCTAGATGGCCCTGGTTGGGCACATTTCACTCTTCTGGTTGTGGTTGCAAAACAATCTGGAATTCTGCAGGTCTTCTTTGAGTTCTTCCGGTCTGGAGCTTTCGTACGGACTGGTCAGTAGATGGGGCACGCACAGCAGCAATAGCAGAGGCAAGGGAAGCGGTGGAAGGGTGTGTTCCCATGGCCAGCTCACCCCAGTATTCACACTCGAATCCGACCTTGAGCTCGGTGGCCCCCCTGCCTAGGAGTGAGGCAGAAGAGCATTGAGGGACGTCTTCGCATTTGGCGTTGCCCCAAGCGACCTGCATGGCGAATCAGTGGTGGCGAGCTGTAGAAGGAAGAATTGGTTCCTGGAAGGCCATCCAGAAGTGGGACTCGATTCTGGTTCCTCTGTCTGCTAGAATGCATCATGGAAGGTGGCACACCCATGTAATTTTCAGCATGGTAGCCTATCGCAGAGCTAATGGTCTGGGTCGAAGTGTCAACAAGGACAGGTTCGTCCATCAGCATCAGCTCTCCATGTAGGCTATGGTGGTGGGCAGCAAGTGTGTGCATGTGTGCATGTATGTGCTCATGCACATACACATGCTCGTGCTCTATCTCCTCCCTCTCTTGCTCCTGCTCTGACTCCAGGACCCTAACTATAATTTCATCATCTTCTTCATACTTATTTTCATCACTATCCTCATCCTTCATCTCTTCCTCCTTGTCTTCTTCCTCTTCTTCCTCCTCTTCTTCCTCCTCCTCCTCATCTTCATCTTCCTCCTCCTCCTCCTCCTCATATTCATAATCCTCATCCTCATCCTCATCTTCCTCATCCTCCATCTCTTCTTCCTCTTTCCCCATCTCTTCCTCCCTCATCTCTTGTGGAAAAACCGTCACGTGCTTCCTCTGGTCGTTCAGATAAAGCCTGTACCCGCCTGCCTCTTCATCCTCACCCTCATTTTCACTGTAGAACTCCACACCTTCATTTTCATCTTCATTAGGAATTAATGCAAAAGGGCAGCAGCTATTTTGAACTCCAGGGAGTGAGGCTGGCTTGGGGACACGCACTTTCCTTTCTATCTCAATACACTCGAGAATCAGCTCATCAAGATCTGCCATTTCAGTTGACCATAAGAGTTCCTTTCGGAAATATTCTGACAAGCCTTTGAGAAATTGGTTTTGGAGGCGACAGTCATCCCAAGACAAGAACTGGGCCAAGAACTGAAAAGCATCTGCATAGCTGCCCAGGGTACAGTTTCCCTGCTTGAGCTTGCGTATGGCCTTTTTAGCCACGCGTGAGGGGATGGGGCCACAGAATTCCTTACGGATTTCATCCAGGAAGCGCGGGAAGTTGGCATGCAAGGAGCTTCCCTCCTGGGTGACTGAGATAGCCCACTCTCTCGCTTCCCCTGTGAAGAAGGAGATCAGAAATGCCACCCGTTCCGCACCCCCAGGGAAGTGATCCTCGTGATCTGCTATGAAAGTCTCTAGCTGCATCAGAAATTCAGCCAGGTAGACTGGGTCGCCTGAAAAGGGTTCTATGTCTGGCCGCTCCAGCGGTGGCAGAAGGAACTCTAAGGTTGGCTCCTTTGACATGGGGGAGTGCAGTTCCGGCTGGGACAGGCTGGGTGACAGAGGAGGGTCACTGGACCCGTCGGGGTTGGTGTAGTCCTGGACCACATTAATCAAAAGATCATCTGAGACGTACTCAGGATCTGTACGTGGAGGAGGCCAGCACAGGAAAGGCACTTCCTCCTCCTCTTCCTCCTCCTCCTCCTCCTCCTCCTCGGGAGTGGGATCGGTCTCATTGAGCAGGAACTCAAAGTTCTCCTCGGCAAGGACTGGCACTATGGGCATAGGCCAGCGGATGTAGCTCGAAACATTGCCCCGCAAGGAATTAACCTCGGCCAAGGCTCTTCCGAGCTGCAGGCCCAGTTGGACATTTTCTCCTCGAAGGGCATTTAACTCCTCTCGCAGGGCCACATTCGCCAAGCGGAGGCTATTGAGATTTCCCGCCGCCTCAGACATTGTGACAAGTTCCCGGGGCTTTGAGTGCTGGGCACTTGGGGGTAGGGAGTTATGGGGACTGCGGGAGGAAGCAGAAATGAGGAGGTGGGCGTGAGAGGAGACCAAAGTGCGGCGACAGGGAGACCCGGCGCAAGCGAGCCCGGACCACACCCACAGGGGCTCGGTCCGGGACGCGTTACCTCGTGGCAGGGGTCGGAGAAGGCAGGCAGCAGCTCGGGACCTGGAGGCGGCAGGCTCAGGAGACGGATGAGACGCTGGCAGAGATGACGCCAACCGAGACAGGCCGAGTAGGAGGGAAGGGACTGCGGCAGGATCTGTCGAGGAAAAATCTTGCAGAC
Organism: Grammomys surdaster; assembly: GCF_004785775.1. NCBI lineage: Eukaryota > Metazoa > Chordata > Mammalia > Rodentia > Muridae > Grammomys > Grammomys surdaster. Next base: position 520,297 of record NW_021604701.1, on the reverse strand, counting down.
AGCGGATCCCTCGCCTTTTAAGCTCAGCCCCCCGCGCCCCCCGCAGGGGCGGGCCTTCGGGAACTGAGGGAGCCCACTGGCTCCCGCGGCTGCGCTCTCACTCACTCTCTCCTTCCCTAGCTGCAGCTAACTCAGGTCGGGAAAATGCGACAGCGACTGCCCACTCGAGGTCGTCATGGCGACAGCCAGTGAATGTGTTCCTCTCCTCGGGCAGGCCCCCGAGTGTAGAGGAACTGCTTCGCGAGGCGCAGCTCAATCTCCAGAGCCTGTTGCAAGGTACTGCGAGGGTGGGGGGGCTGCCTAGAGGCGGCTGCGCAGCAGGAGGGAGGCAAAGAAGAAACAGGGAGCAGCAAAAGAAAGAAAACAGTTCCAAACCATCTCTCTTTTCACCTTCCAGACTGACGATGCTAAGAATCTGTTTCCAGGGCTATTGCTCTCTTCCTCCCTTTTTGGTTCAGTAGTCCATAAAGGGAGAAAGGATACAGGCTAAGACAGCGTAGTGGTCAAGGAATTCATAGAGAAGGAAATGGGAGACTCCCTCAATGGGGACCCACATTCCTTCCAGTTCTCCAAGCCCATACCTCAGAATTCTGGTACCAGAAAACAAAGGGATCTCCTTACCTGGACTTCACACACTCTGCTCTTGTAATAACCTCCCAGCCACAATGAGCTTCTCCATATAATCACATACCCAAGCTGAGGATGTAGCTTAGTGGTAGTATGTACAAGGCCCAAGATTCTATGTCTAGCACCACCAAAAAAAAAGCTACCTCTTGCTACTTTTGAGTTTCTCTTACTACTTGAGTTTTTCAGAAACACTGGACACAGGGCTGGATCACCCAGAAGGTGCCTGATAGAAACTAAATGTACAAAATATCTTATCAGTTCTTATCTCTCCATGCCAGCATAAATTAATCCCAGTGCAGAATAGAAAACATCTGGTGAGCCTCTCAACTGGGATGCAGCTGAAACCCCCAACTCTCTCCAAAGGGCAGTAGTGACCTTAGAGAAGCAAGATGCTAACAGATATCCACGAGCCCTGTGTCCAACAAGGAAGAGCTACCATGCAAGAGGAGGGAGGGGAGTGAATGTGCTCGTTTAGCATAGGCAGAATTAGGACCAGTAAGCAGAAACTCAGAGAGAGGCACACTCCACCTCCAGACAAAGAAAAACTTTTCTGGCATGGCCAGGGGCCACAATTCAAAGGGAAGAGTGCTCTTTGGGTGTCTGCCCTGAGACTGAACAGCACCTTAGAAGGGCTTCTGAAGATGGAGTCTGAGCATAGATTAGAGACATTGCTGCAGAGAATCGACCCTGAGAGCAGGCCTCAGTACCAGATTCGGAGTCTGTTCAAATGCACACAGAGCCTGGAATGTTCCTTCTGAGCTCTTACTTTCTGCATTCCATCTAAGCCATCGCTTTGGTCAAGCCCATCCAAATCTTACACAAACTTACCTCATCATGTGTTAACTTTGCTGTCTGCTATGCCACCACCTTCAGTTTCCTTACTTTTAGCCTCCGTAGTCCTGACCCCATCCACAGTAGAAAACATCAAGTATGAGTTCTTGCGGCCACAAGGTATGGTGGCACAAGCCTGTATGTAATTCAAGCACTCAAGAGACTGAGGCAGGAGGATCTTGAGTTCTGAGGCCAGTCTGAGCTACATGCAAAACTTTTGTCTCAAAGAAAATAAAGCAAATGTAAGTTCTTGGAATCCAAGACAGGGTTCCAGGCTGGACTTGTCAGTGTGGTTCTCTTCTTGCTTCATGCACATTGCTCCTGGGTAGTGCTACAGAACACCCGAAGAGCTGCAGAGCCTCACAGAATGCAACTTTAGCAAAGGATGTCTACATCCTGACTGTTGGCTCCTGGTTGAGCACTTAAGGTGGGGACCACTAAGAGAAAGCATGATCCCCAAAGCAGCACAGCTTGGATTTACTGACTTTCTTTCCTCCTCTTCCCTCATGGTCCTGGAAACCAAGCCCTTTTCCATTTCTGAATCCAATGCCAGAATAGAGCTCAAAGAAGCAATGGAGCCAGGCTGGGCAGCTTAGTGCGGGAGATCGGCTCCTGGTCCTCCCCAAGCCTGACACTTGGCTGAGTCCCCCTAGAGAGTGTCTCCACTATGCTGTTTTTCAGAAGAATATGAGGAACAGTATTCGGAGGCCAGACTTCTGGGGCAGACCTTCCGCTCTACTGATGAGGCCCCTGAGCCTACCCCCAGCCCAAGGCCCCAGTCTGCCAAGCGTCTGGAGTTTGTATTGATGGTGAGTTGCCTCTGCCCCAACCTGGGAGAGCCAGCGTGCACCCACCGACAGGGGATCTTGAACTGTTTGCGTGACCCCCTGGAAGCTACTGTTCATCACTGCTCACTAGCAGGGCTGCTGTGAGGTCACACTGGGAAGGGTCCTGCACAGTGGGTGCCTAGCCAGGCAGCCTGTACATGCTTTCCTGCCTTCAAGAGGACACCTCCAATCATTCTGCCTAAGCAGTCATCCTATGGGCACCACCAGCTCCTCACCACTCAGAAGCACACCCTTTCCATCACCCTCTCTCCCAACAGCCTGCAAAACGGCAGCTGAGCGAGGATGAGACCACGACCCAGGGTGTGAGGGCCCCCGAGGCCTGCCTGAGCCTGTCTCCTGCCGACAAGCAAACTGCCTGGAATGGCCCCTTCCCTCTACCCATCCTAAAGGAGAAGCTCTGGCTTCAGCCCTGCTCCACGCAGTCTGACCTTGTGCCAATCAACATCTCTGGTAGAGTTGCGAGCGCCACCTGTTTGCTTCCCTTCATGCAAACGGCCTATCCTCTCCAAATGCACTGGGTGCTGGGGAGGGAGGGCCACTCTGTCTGCTACTGGCTCACCCTACACTGTCCAGATCATGACTCCCCAGGGAGTGGAGGCTTACCGAAGAGGGGATTGTGGCTGCTCTTCCCTCACCTGCCCCTATCTGCACTGCCAATATAACTGATACCATGTAATAGTGAACAAAAAGTTCTTTACAGGATGTGCCAAACGTTTTGCTGAACTTGGGTGTTCTTTTGAGTTTACACGGAAACAAAGTTTGTAAATTTTGTTTGTTTCAGGTAAAGATAATGTTATAAACCCAAAGCTGGGTCTGGAACATACAAATAATCGACAGAAGGAGAGAGGAAGCAGAGTACACGTGGTTTAATTGTGGCATAACAAGGGGAGGGGCACAAAAGACTCAGGGAAAAGACCAAAAGGGGGCCCAGGATGACCTTGAGAGTAGTAAGAAGGCGTTTGCATTTGTCTTAGTTTCTTTTCCCATTGCTATGATAACAGACCCTTACAAAAGGAACTGGAGAAAAAGAGTATATACTGGTTCACAGTTCAGGGTACAGTTTTTCAAAGGTAGCTGGAGCTTGAAGGTAGCTGGTCACATTGGGTCCACAGACATGAAGCAAAGACAAGAATGCTTGCTGCTGCTCAGTTCCCCTTTTCCATCTGTAGGGTCCAGGATCCCCTGCCCAAGGAATGGTCTCATCCACAGTTAGGTTGGGTTTTCTCATATAAGTTAATCAAGTCCATCTGCACAGACACACCCAGAGGCACATCTCCCAGGTGACTCTAGGTTCCACCAAGTTGACAGCACTGTCTCAGTCTCCAGGTTAGGGACACATGGAACTCCTGCTTTCCACTCCAGTGGCTGTAAGGAAAAGGGCCAGTTGTATCAGAGAACAAGACATGGGGCCTTATGAAAGCAAGACCTCAATAATCTGAAGGGACAAGAGGAAGCCTGGAAGTTAGTATGCTCCTACTGTGTTGGGGAAAGCAGTGGGTACAGCTCTCGGGCTCTGTGTGGTCATGCTCCCTGGGTATGGGTTCATCCAAGGGAAGGAAAACCATGATGTGAGAATGTGAGACTCACAAAGCAACACTGATGTGCTCTGTCTACATGGCTATCTCACTTGCAGGCTGTTCTTGAGTTTCTCCTGTGGAGCCATTTGCTGGGAAGGGGCTGCAGCGGTGTGGCCGGGAGGGGAAGGTCTGCTCAACCATCTATCTAGTGAGAAACAGGGAGGGGAATTGCCTGTCTGGCCCCATGGATCACCTCATCCTGACTTTGCCCCAGCAAATTCCAGAACTAAAGGGTAACCCAGCACTTTAAGAGAATCAGATAGGGCTTAGTCAACAGACTGCTGGTTTGGGTAATATGTGGCCAAGTGGCTGTAGGACAGACTCTCAGACTACTTCCTAAATGTTGGAGTCATCACCATCTTCACCTGGACCCTGTGAAGACCTAAAGAAAAGATCATAGTCACTCTAGGCATGACAGAACATACTTGTAATCACATCACTCTGGAGGCAGAGGTGGGGTGATGAGATCAAGTCCAGGCTGGACTCACAGGAGTCTAGAGTGCATCCCAGTGGTAGAGTACTTGCCTTGAATATAGAAGGCGCCAGATGCTATCCCTGGCGCCAGAGGAGAAACTTTAATGATCACAATCAAATACCATCTAGCCTTAGCCCACTCTGCAAGCAGTGATGCTCACCCCTGCCTATGCATCTGAAAAACCACCCAAGGATTCCTAGGCAAAGCTTCTACCTAGGCCCTCATCCCAGAAAGTTGAATGTTCTGGAGTTAAGGTCATGGAATTTCAAAAGCTACCCAATTTATTTCAGTATGGAGCCAGAGTTGAAAAAACACTGCCCCAGTAAACCTAAGAAATATAGGCAAACCAAGTGTGTGTACCCAGCACCCAGTTGGGAGGGATGGGGAAGAAGTGTCACCTGCCTGGATGCTATTCATGTTCATTGCTACTGCCATCATCCCTTCTCTCTACCGCAGTCCAGCTTCCACTGTATTGTAAACAGAAACCAGGATGCACCCAAGTGTCTCTATTTTGACTACAGGGCAGCAGTTTGATAGACATGCAAGTTTTCGACACTCGTTGTTTAACACAGAGACAGCCGTGAACCCCAAGTCCACCCTGAGGCGGAGGCGGACCATTATTGGATTCTCTAACTTTTCTCAGCGAGACCAAGGTGACCCCAATACAGTTGATCTCCTCAAATCTTTTCCCCCACCCTTCCCACTACTCCTGTCATGCAAATGGCATTGTGGCAATTAGGGTACTGGAATAACTCTGGGGAGAGGGACTTGAATATCCTGAGAAAGCCAGTGTGGTAATTAAATGGTCACCAAGGGCTTTTGGTAAGACCAGCAATTGAGTTTAGAGAGCAGATATCTCGGGATAATAAATCCTGAACAATAAGTCCTGAACAAAAAAAAAAATCCATTATTGTTTGCCATTACAAATGGAATACACACACACACACACACACACACACACACACACACACACATATATATATATGAAGCACACACCTTTAATCCCAGCACTCAGTAGCAGAGGCAGGAGGATTATCTCCAGTTTAAGGCCAGTTTGATCTCCATGAGTTCTAGGCCAGCCAAGGACTAATAATGAGGTCTTGTCTCAGGAAAAAAAATGTTAACATATATGCCAAGTTAGGCAAATGGGTAAAACTGGGGAACTATCCCCCAACTCATCATCTTGTATTGACTACAATACAAGTCACTGTAGGGACTGAAGTTATTTTTGTAATCTGCCTATCATGTGCCTGGGATATAGTCAACATTCAACAAATGCTCAACAAATGCTGACTATTATGAATTATCATATCGGTAAAGTAGTAATAATAGGAATGTTATAACAGTCATAGCTGTGATTGTGAGAACACTTTTGGAGACTGGAACATCTGAATGGTGTGGTCACATCTGTGAGTTATCCTAAGTCTTTTATTTTCAAAGGTAAAAAGTGACAGATGCTGGAAATACAGTATTCTGGCAAACTCCAGATTCACTCCTGGGGCTGTGAGCCACATGGTGCTGTGATCTTTAGTCAGTTTAGAAACTTTTTTTCTCACCTCAGGACTGATAAATCCCGAGGTCTGCTTGTTTCATAAGTCCAGGGAGAAAATATGGGGGAAACCCAAGGTAGCCCTATGTGACACTTCTACTCTGAAAAGAGTCATCAAAGCTGGAAAGCCTTTGGCAGCCATCTGGCCAATTCAAGGATACCCTGTGACTCACTGTGTGGTGATGGGCAAGAACCCAACTTCCCCCAGCATCCTCATCTGTGAAAAGAACCAAGGAATTCTGACAAAGTTGTTGGCAAATGGTGCTTGGCACAAAGTTAATGTTCTTGTCACAAAACAGCTGATGGGGGATCCCTTGCTGTACCACTAACATGTATTTTCCATCCCCAGGATACAGCAGCAGCCCCACAGGCAGCCTGGCCCACTCTGCCACCTCAGACATCAGGCCTGGCCACTCAGCTCCACAAGCTGTTCAGGGAAGAGTTGCTGTTGGACAGGAGGCTCGGTTCCCAAGTCTCACCTCACCAGGACTGAGACACTCTTCTAGTGAGCCTGGAGACACTCAGCAGGCACGCAGTGGCCCAGACCCTCCCGGCATGGAGAGCATGGCAGTGGTGTACAGTGTCCCCAGTTCTTGCAATGGACCAACAGAGTCAACGTTCTCCGCTTCCTGGAAGGGAGATGCTTTCACATACATGACCCCAAGTGCCAGCAGCCAGGGCAATCAAGTCAGTGAAAATGGAAAAAACCCTTCCTCGGGGAATTCTTGGGTCCCTCTGAGCACACTCCCACCTCTGGTTCCTAAGGAAGCGGCCACGCTCTTTGTCACCCGCGATAACCCCGCAGGATGCACTGGGCTACCCAGCTACTCTGAACACCCCACTCTACGAAGACAGATGCCAGAAAGACCTCCCAAGATTGGCCTTCTTGCTCGTGGTACCTCAAGGCTGGAAACAGGCCCAGGTGGGACCAACAGGTTCCGGGAGCGGTCACTGTCTGTGCCCACAGACTCGGGTGTTACCTCAGTGGACTATGATGAAGAACAGAAGGCCAGTGAGGCCCGCATCCTGCCTTATGCCAGTACAAGCTCCGAGGGCAGTAACAGTACTGACAACATTGCGGCCCTCAGCACTGAGCAAGAGGCAAGGCACAGAAGACAAAGATCCAAAAGTATTTCACTCAAGAAGGCCAAAAAGAAGCCCTCTCCACCCATGCGAAGTGTCTCGCTCGTCAAAGATGAGCCAGCTCTCCCACCAGAAGGTGAATTGGCACTGCCCAAGGACCAGAGGCCCAGGAGCCTTTGCCTCTCCTTGGAACACCAAGGGCACCACCCACCTCGCCCAGATGCTCAAGGTCACCCAGCTGTGCCAATGCTCAAAGATCCAGAAGGTACGCAGTTCTCTCACCACTGGTATCTAACTGACTGGAAGTCTGGTGACACCTACCAATCTTTGTCCAGCTCCAGCACTGCCACTGGCACCACAGTTATTGAGTGCACTCAAGTTCAGGGAAGCTCAGAGTCTCTGGCCTCCCCTTCCACCTCCAGAGCGACAACACCCTCCCAGCTCTCCATTGAGGTGGAAGCCAGGGAAGTAGCCTCCCCTGGGAGGCCCACTGGACTCATGTCCCCTTCTAGTGGTTATTCCAGCCAGTCAGAGACACCCACCCCCACTGTCTCCATGTCCTTGACCCTGGGCCACTTACCTCCTCCAAGCGCTAGTGTCCGAGTACGGCCAGTGGTACCAGAAAGGAAGTCATCACTGCCCCCAACATCACCAATGGAGAAAATCTGCAAGTCGAGGTTATCATTTGACCTACCATTGACCTCTTCAACCACCCTGGACCTGTCTGGGATGAGTATCTCCATCCGCAGCAAAACCAAGGTGAGCCGCCATCATTCTGATACCAATTTTGGGGCCAAACTGGCACAGAAAACTAGTCCAAACCAACCGATCATGCCCATGGTTACTCAGTCTGATCTCCGTTCTGTTCGCCTGAGGTCAGTCAGCAAGTCTGAGCCAGAAGATGACATTGAGAGCCCAGATTACACAGAGGAACCCGGAGCAGAAGAAGTCTTCACTTTGCCAGAGAGAAAAATGAAACCTCCCATAGCCGAGAAACCTCCACTGGCCCGAAGGCCTCCAAGTTTGGTCCACAGGCCACCCTCTCTCCCTGGGGAGTATCCACTAACTTCTCCTACTATGGCTATGACACCCAGGAGCTCCATTCCACACATGAAGCAGCTCCCCCAAGACAGCTACACAGTGTTGCGGAAACCAAAGTCACCCAGCTTCCCCAGTGGGAGGAGCCCCGGTGAGTCAACAGCAGCCTCCAGCCTTGTCTTCTCACCTCTTGCCAGTTCCTCCGGTGCTTTCTTCTCAGGAACACAGCAACCTCCCCAGGCCAGTGTAGAAGACGGAGGCCCCAAGGTGAGAGCCCTGCCTGAAAGAATCAGCCTCCAGTGCCAGGAAGAAGCTGAGAAAAAGATGACCAAGATTCCACCTCCAGTACCAAAAAAGCCCAGTGTGCTCTACCTGCCTCTCGCCTCCCCTGTAGCTCAAATGGATGCCTGCATGGAAGAACCAAGGCTGCCTTTCAGCCCCATCATCACCCTGGAGGAAGATTCCAAGTGTCCCTCCACTGGTGATGACCAGAAGTCACCTGATAAAAGGGGGACTTCAGCTCTTCACATTGACAGAGAAAAAGAGGCCATCTCTCCAGGTAAGTAAGCTGGCTTTTGGCTTTTTCCTTCAGTTGCAAGGAGGGATGATGGTAAGGATGGAGTTAAGAGTCAGAGCAAAAGCCCCAGTATGACCAAATCAGTAGGGGACACATCTAGAGGGTTTGGGTTAACTCTGAAAAGGAACTACTGCTTGACCTTACTGTCCTAAGGATCAGGACTGACCCAGGACAGAGCTCTAAGGCTAAGTTTGGGCAATCTACCCTGACTACATTAGCACACTGGAACTTCCAAGACGTCATCTGTCAAGCCAGGCATGCAGTCCCTGCCCTAGGAGTCCAGCTCGCCAGACAGTAGTTTTCTTTAGCCACACGAAATTTAGATTAATACACAGGACTCAGTACTCTATAAGACGAAGTTCAAGGGTCCTGGAAGGCTTGCAGGATTCTGAGATGATGTGCTAGTATCACCTGCATCCTTTTTCAGAGTCTCTCAGAAGAAAGGACACAGTCTTCATTAAATGATTTTGATTCTAACTCTTCTTCTACCCATAAGACTAGCTAGTTAATGATTCTCCTTTTTGGTTGATGCTGTTTCTGTAGGTTTTTGTTTTAATTGTAAGATACACACAACACTTACATTTTAACCATTTGGTGGAGGGAGGGCACAGGTTGCATTGAGTGTCTTCTGCTGCTATCACTCTTTACCTTTTTTTTTTTTTTTGAGATAGAGTCTCTTACAGAACCCAGAGCATATTTATTGGCTAGACTGGCTGGCCAGCAAATCTCTGGACATCCACCTATCTTCACAGGCCCAGATATGGATCACAGACATGCATGATGGTGTCTGGCTTTTACATGAGTGCCAGGGATCTGAACTCAGGTTTTCATGCTTGCATAGAAGATGCTTTATCAAGGGAGCCACCTTCCTGGCTCCAACCCCTCCTTTTTTGAGACAGAGTTTCATGGTATCACCTAGCTTGGCCTGAAAGTCACAATTTTACCTCAGCCTCTCAAGTGCTGGAGTTGTAGATATGTGCCACCATCCGTGGCTCAATTTCAGCCATTTTTAGCTATGCAGTTCATTAGCTGTTAAGAACATTCATGTTGAGTTACTCATTTCCAGAATGTCTTTTATCTTAAAAATGAAGGTCTATACCCTTGAAACAATTCTCCCTTTCCTCCCTCCTTCCCTGCTGCCCTGGTGATCACGGTTCTACTTTTCAGGCCTATAGATTTGACTGCTCTGGATGCTGAGTGGAATCATAGATTTGTCTTTCTTTGTGACTTGCTTATTTTTATTAATGCCCTCAAGGCTCAATGATGTGTTTCTCGTCGTTTTTAAACCCTTAATACTGAACATCAGAATCTCATGACCTTCTTTAAGCAGATTTAGACTTTCAGTGTAAGTTAATCACTGTGCCGAAAGCAAGTGAGCATGTCAAAGCCACGGGTTATTTTCAAATATGCTTCCTCCGACTCCACAGGCTCCATCCGATTCAAACAGGTCCCATCCACCGCCTCCCACTGGGTGAGGATAATTGCTTTACCCTGTTCTCAGTCTCTTGAGTTTTTTAATTATGTATTTATAACAAGGGGGGCTGGGGAATATAGCTCAGTATCAGAGAGCTTATCTAGTGTCTGCACGGTCCTGAGTTCCAGCCCCAGCACTAATTTTAAAATAAATAAATAAATAAATAAGAAAACATGCTCAGACTACCCGTTTTAATGAAAAGCATTCACGAAAACAGGGATCTGGACCAGTCTGCACCATGTGGGCATTGAATGGCCTGGGGGTAGGTAAATCATTAACCTTCAGAACTTTATGTTCCTCCTTGAAAATGGAGACATCAAAAGTCTCTGTCCTGCTGCCCATCCAGAGTTGTTTTGAACATCAAGTGAAATAACAAAATTGCATCTGCTTTGTCCTAGCTATCATGGTCAAAGTCATTCCTTTTGGTTCTTATGCCTAGGGAGGTCTGTGGAACCGAGTGCCGAAGAGAAAAGTTTAATCAGTGATAAAACAGCCGAATGGATTGCAGAGGAGGATGATGACGTGTTTGTGGCTTCCCGCACAACTGAAGATTTATTTACTGTGATACACAGGTCAGGATCATTTTTCTTCATTGTAATTGCAATTGCTTTCCCCTTTTCTACTTGAAGAAAAAAGACTGCTGCTTCTGAGCAGCCATTAGAATTGCAAGTGAAGATTAAGTCCAGGTACCTACATTTGTGAGCACAGTCTGGGGCCTCACATCTCAAATTCACTGATGTCTTTGGGTGAAGCGGAGGAGGGGAGGACCAGGTGCTGAGAGAGGCCCCTCGTCTCCTAGCAACTGCTTGGCCTATTGTGTCTCCATCTGCTCCCTCACAGCTCTGTCTGCAGTCAGAGACATTTAACCCTTCACAGAATTCCTTGTACCACAGAATTCTATCTCAAGGTGACATGGATCACTGGGCACTATATGAGAGCAGGAACTTAGGCAGAGGGGAACAGAAGTGGGCATAGGGGCATGACACAGGGGGTCTATGAGCCCAGTTACTGGTGTAGAGCACCAGTTCAAACCAGTTCCAAAAGCCTCTGGCTATCTTGATTCAGTCACTGAGCTACTGGCCTTTTAAGTTTGTTCTTGATCTCAGAACTAATAAGGACTGAACCTGTAGCACAGGGCAAGAGACTTCAGTTGTGGGCATTGAAAAGCATGTGGAGAACAGAGGGCCCTGCAAGGGACCGGGAGCTAAGAGGTGAGGAATAGCCTATCAGCATAAGGCTATCAGATGCATACTGTTGAGCACATCGCTAGCTGACAATTTTTCAAAGCTTTGCTGGCTTTGTGCTCCCTGAATTCCCTAAATTCCCTCAGATGAATCTTTCTCTCATTTAGGTCCAAAAGAAAGCTACTGGGCTGGAAAGAGACTGGGGAGGGCTTCACAGGAAGCAGACCCAGCTCCCATTCACCAGTGAAGAATACAGCTGATTCCCCCACCGGTGAGTCTGCTGCTGCCCCAGGGCCAAGTGGCAGTGCCTGCCTAGATGCTGGTAGAAATGATGATTTCAAGGCCTTGCTCCAGAAGAAGGGAAGTAAGGCAACTCCTAGGACCCGCCCCTCAGCGGCCGAGCTGCTGAAGACCACCAACCCTCTGGCTCGAAGAATTATTGCACAGTTCTCAAAAGACTATGAACCCACTGACAACCCCAGTACCTAAGCCCTGCTTACTTACTAGACCTGAGTAGAGAAGGAGGAAGACAGAGGGTTTTTTGAAAGGAATCAACCACAGAAAAGACAAAAGAATCAATGTCTTTGACGTTAACTCACACTCTGGACAGCAGAGAGGACAACACAAAAATGGAGCTCACCGGGCACTCGGATAGGCTTCAGACCATCTGCATTTCCATTCTTTCATCCTTGCCATGACTGAACATTGGAGTCTGACTTTTCATCTCCCGGCCCTGTGCACTAAGAGACCCTCAGATTCGGGAGCCTGTATGCCACCTTGACAATGTCCTAGCTGCTTTGTCCACTGGCTCCTGTCACTGAGAGGCACAGTGGGGAGAACAGATTGAGGACTTCCAAACCAGGCCTGGGGACAGAGGGTATCAGTTCTACTGCTGATTATCTACTCTCTTGAAGAGGCCTTGATGGCCCTATGTGAAGACACAGAAAGACACCAAGGCCTCCTCAACCACAGTGTGACTTTCCTCCAGAGAGCGTTTTGCAGGCGTGCACTAATTATGGCATGGGGTTGATTGGATGCCTTTTGTGGTGCAAAGTATGAATGTGACTCTTCCAAAACTTCATGCCTTTTTCAGTTTGATTGTCTATGCGGAGATCAGGGTGATGAGTTTTAATAAACTTCTAGGTCGCTCCCCCCCCATTAGCTAGAAAAGATGGGACTGGGTGGTGTTGACTGAACCAAGCTCAGCAAACGAATGGGACATTTGTTCACTCACGTCTAGCCAAGGTGACTCACATGTGCGCCTTGAGGTCTTTCGCGTGTCTGTCAACATGGGTAGCCAGGATCTGTTCCCAGCTCATGCTGGATACTCCAAGAACTCTCATTTCACTTGCATGTAACATTCATTACAGGAAGTATGTAGGTGAAAGACTGGCATCATCAAAAGCTCCAGGAGTGGAAAGTAAGTTTATCTTGTCCTGATACCATTCGATTCAGATTGTGCTTTTTTGTGGTTGCTTGGGTTTTGTTTAAAGGAAGTCTGACTCTTTCAAAAGTTGAAAACCTGTACAGTGAAAAAAAGATCTACTCAAAATCAAAAAGGCAGCCTTGCTATGGCCCAGAATATAAAAAGGCTACTTTTTTGCCATCTAGGTACTGCTATTTGGCCAACTTTCAGTTAGCCGTGGTGGAGAACAGCAGAGGAGCTAAGATCAATAGAAGGCGGAAAGACTTCCAGAACAACCACAATTACCCCTTCTTTTCCAAAATCAACAGGCGCTGGCTGTTCTTGTCAATTCAATTTTGTAAGAAGAGCAAGAGCTCCTGATTTCCATATACCTGGTTTCTGAGGGGCTAAGGATAAGATAGGCCAAACACTGAGCAGAGAGACCTTGCTGGCCTGTGCTGGAAAGTTCACTGTCTTCTGGTCCCAAGGGGCCAAAAGGAAATGAACTTGTAGCATGCTTTGCAAAAACAAACAAACAACAAACAAACAAACAAAAACGGTTCCCTGACCCCTTCCTCTTGTACTCCTGGCTTCTACACCCCTGCCCTACCAAATTCCTTGCTCAGTCTCCTGGATGATGCAGCAAGAGGCCAGAGACAAACAGATCTCTATTTTGATAATCTTTATCAATGAGAATCAAGCTCTTAGCTCAACTACCCATAATCCAGCAAGGCAACGTGACTGAAACTGTAAATAAAACTCCACTGAGTACTGAGAAGACTCAGGCCCTGGGCATGGAAGCCCTAGGCTGAGATCCTTGGTTGGGTTGGTCTAATTCTGAATTCTAGACACATGAAAATAGGTCAAGCTCACCAACTGTCTTCTAGCACTTCTCTCTCTCAGATTTTTTTTTTAAAAAAGTCTCTTTAAAGACAGTTCTGAAGAACTCGAGTTGTTTTGGAAGTGTTTTAAACATTTGACATGAAGATCTTAACCAAGTTTCATAAATTTTGACTGAATTTAAACAAGAGTCAGGCAGGAATGTGGTATACAGTTTTAATCCCAGCACCTGGAAGATGGAGCCAGGCAGATCTCTGTGAGGTTGAGGACAGCCTGATCTACATAGCTAGCTCCAGACTGCTGAGGCTACATAGTGAGATCTGGACTTCAGTCTTGGCCTTGGTTTATATAAAAGTATCACAGCTGACCTGAACTCAGAACTCCAAAAGACAGAGGCATTTTCCTCTGTAGGGAAATGAAGGAGCAGATGCCCATGCTTGTGTCTAATAGAAGCAAAAGGCTCCCTGGCTCTGCTCCTCAGAACCATTGTGAATTGTTGAACGTGTGAGCATATGGGACTCTGTATAGGGCTTGCTACTTTTGTCGATTTTTTTTTTGGAAGTATCTTGTCTGTTCCTTTTCATGGGTTTTGCCTCTCCCCTCTCCTTGCTACCTCTAGAGGTCTCCCCCAAAAGATTGTAAATACTGAATGCTTAGACCGCTTGAGGTAGTTTCAGTTGCCTGAACCCTTGCTTTCCTCTGCAAAACTCTTGTGGGTCTGGGATGTTTAGAACATTTCTGCATCACTGTGACTCTCAGAGTGCCCATTAGCACAAGAGGGTTTGGGGCAGAGACTTCACAGTCAGAGAAAAGACTTAGGCCTGGGAGTGTCCATTCAATGTTTGCAGGAGTGGACCTAGTCCTAAAGAAACCAGATTATTGGGGAAAAAAATCTACCAGTCATTAATTAGCACAACACCAGGCATCTTTCTAATATTTAACCTTCTCCCATCCTTAACATCATAAACACCAACTCTCTTCCCTGCATACAGTGTGTGCTGCCTGTGAGGCTGGAGGAGAGTTGGAGAGAAACCCCTTTCAGGGAGGTTCTCTGGGAAGTTGCTACCAGAGTAATCTCTACAGGTGACATACACAGTAAGTTGGAGGGAAGTCAAATTGGCCCCAGGTAGTCAGCCTCTGCTTCAAGCTGTTTGTATCCCCCTGTTTCCCTCCAGTTCCAGTCTTTGGTGGCAGGTGGCTCTGTTAGAGTTGATATAGTCAAAGGTTGGCGAGATGACCCCCACCCCCACCCCGAGATGCACTTAATGCTTTGCACTTCGTGGGTATATATTTGTGGTTCAAATGTGAGTGGTGGAAAGCAGGCTAGTCTTAGTACAAAGGCTGACTTCGCTTTGTGGCTCCTCCCTTTTGCCTGTAATCCTGGCCTACATAGGCCTCCCACCTGGCTCCAACTTATCCTTCAGTCCTAACACCCGTGAACTGCACTGGTACCAACAGCTCACCCACAAAGGAGTCAAGACCACGGGCAGCCAATCCATTCCCGTTAGCTTCTTGACCACAAGGTTAAGGTTCCGCCAACAAGCATTCTGCCTGATATCTACTATATCTAGACAACACAGATCCAGTTGTCTCTGTAACTTGTCACTCTGAGCAGATCTACCCATGCACCTGTCTACCCCCCCCCCCACCTTTGAACCAGTCAGGAAAAAAAAGACTAGTTATCTATCACTCAGTGCTCTGTTGCTCACTGCTCCGCCCTCTATGTTCGCCAAGTCTGTGGCACAATGGTGAGCTTTTCCTTTGATATTATTTGCCAGGGCCAGGACTAGGGTGAGGCGATTGGGGAGACGCCCACTCTCAAGGCCCCGCCAGTGCCTTACCCTTGCCGTGGCCCTGCGATTTGCACTCTGTAAAGTTGTATCAGTTACTTTTCCTGAGTGTAGTTGTGATTTGGGGGCAGGTTCTGCACCAAATGTTTCTTTGCTGTTTCTCCATTTGTTGCCAGAAGCCTTTGTATGCCTAAGCATTAAAGAATCTTAAGTATTATCACAAGCATGTCTAAATAGCCTGCTCCAGCTGGCAAGTTAGCACTCCGGTCAGGAGGAACACTATGGCCAGAGCCCTTCAACAGTTAGTTGGGGGTCTGCTCCTGTGACCTTCTGTCTGTTCTTTCTGCTTCATTCTCCCTCGTAGTCCTTGTGGCCCAGCACCGATTCTCCTCAGTGCCTCCTACTTTGTTCTCCTCCTAAGAAGAAAACATGCTCTCAGGAAAGGGATGAATTCATTTGCTTTGAGACCGGGAGGCTTAATGCTACCTTTTCTGAGGGTCGCTTGCATTTGAACAGGGGAACAGCCTTAAGCCAAAGGAATGAAGTTCTTGCAGAATGTTAGGCATCAACTACTTATACAAGTTCTGTTTCACCATGGAAAGACCACACTCCCTGACAGCTGACTCCGGAGTATAGAAAATACTGTTTTCTCCTGGAATCATTGTAGTTAGTAGCTGATGGTCAATTATCTAGCTAATAATCCTCTGCTGTTTTCCTACTAAAGGACTCTGAGATAAAGCTACTTAAAAGCCTCTGAGAAGGCCTGTATCAATCATTCATATTGTACATTAACATGTTTGTGGAAATGGAATTAATACTTGCCGTTTAGGTAAAAGACACAAAGATTTAAGGAGTTTGTGAAATGTGTCCTGTTTGTGCAAGGTGACTCTGTCGAATCTGTTTCTTACTGATGTCAGTTGTCCTATATCAGTGGTGGTTATTGAATTGATTGGAGGTACAGTTACTAAGGACAGGCCTCCACTCCCCCTCCTGCCATTTTGTCTCTGTTTTGTGCTATGACTCCGCCTTGGTGTAAGAATGAGACCTTATCTAAACCAGAGCCCCCAGTCCCTTCAATGCCTTTGCATGTATTTCAGCTATAAGTGACCAAGATAGTAAGAATTTAAAAGGACAAGAGAGTAGGAAAGAGGTACAAAACAGTGCCTTTGTCAACGGTCAGAAAAACAGTACGATGATTTTTAAATGACACGAAATAAGCCAAGTCAAATTATTTTAAAATACTTTGGAATCAATTTATGGAGGACTATGGTGGTGAGTGATTTTTTTAGATACATGTTGGAGGCACTTTAATAACTTTATCAAAAAGAAGTTTGCCTAATGAGGATTGTATGAAATAAGTATATACTTTTGTTTAGTAAAGACCCAAATCTAGGCCACTGGTTCTCAAAGTGAGATCTTGGAACTACCAAGAGCAACATACGAGAGAGAAGAAGGGGGAGGAGAGGGAAAGAGAGAGGAGAGGGAGGATAGAGAGAGAGTACTCCTTTAAGCCCCTGAAATCACCAGAGCCATGCCTCTCCAACGAGTTCTCAGTCTTTCCTACTGTTACAGTTATCAGTCTCTGGCAAAGAGGTACATGTATCTTGGTCAGGTACATGTTTGCTCAGTGTTAAGAAATTGCCAACTTGAATCGGGCCCATCTGGCTTGGTTTGGGTTTTTGAAATAATAATAACAAAAAAGGGGATGGTGATGGTGGCAGTGGTTCTATTTGATAGTACGAGCCCTTAAGTAAATGTCCTCATCATGGTGGCTGCTCTCCAGGGGGGCTCTAGCAGATTTGATTTTTTTTTTGAGGTTCTGCTTAATGTAAGAAGTGTGGCGTTTGATAGTATTGACCTCCCCCCTACAGGGAATCAAATGAACACCAGAACCAGGGCAACCAGTTAACTCCTCTCAGCCTCTTCGTAATGCTAAGCTTTATAGAAATTTATTCCGTATGTGGTCTTGAGATTTTCTATGTCCAATTTTATAAAATGTTCTGCATGCAAATACAACATTGTGGTTACCGTACCAATCACCTCAAAGCCATTCCTCCTTCATGTGTGTGCTGGTGAAGAAATACCAACATGTATGTTCTAATGTTTTCTGATCAAGTGTAAATTACATTTTCATTAATTTTTAAATGAGATATATTTACTCTGGCTAGCAGTTAAGATTTTATTCTTTTTATTATCTTTCATTGGTACTTTTTTCTACTGACTCCAAGGCTTACTTTGGGGGGTGGTGGGATTTCTTATTTCTATATTGATATAATTCTCTTATTTCTATATTTATCTATAATCACAGAGTGTAAGAGCTGAAAGGGACCAACCTCCCTTGTTTCATAGAGGAAATTAAGGCCCAGAAGGATCAAGTGGCTTACTGAAGGTTACACAATGAGTCTGAGGCAGGGCCCAGCCTCAATTCTAAGTCTCTGGCCTCTGGGATGAATGTCTTGTCATTTAAAGCACTATATTTATGAAGGACCCATGACTGGCTTCTACTTGTCTGGCTCATTGCTTTCCCAGGTATTTCAGTGAAAAAACTCTATATGCTTTAATGGAACATGCACAAGCATTCTTTAGTTTATGAATCCAAAGAAAATCTGGTTTTTAGTTTAGAAACACATCTCCCTCCATGTTTGCTATCTGTGCCCTACTTCGTACAGGGGATGTTTTCCCTAAAAGCTATGTGGAAAAATGGATTTATATAGAACAAATTTCATTTTTAGTAGGAAAGCTTCCCTATGTAAGGGAATCTTCTAGGGGCTTCTTTTGGAAAAACAAAACTTTTCTTGTCATTTGTTCTTTAAGGTCTTTAATTACTTATTAGTGTGAATTTTTGTACTTAGTGTTTATTTAAAGTAGGGCAAACCAGTGTTAGCTTTCCCAGATCCTTACCTTCCTAATCTTTTTGTGAAATCTTCAGACTGTGACATGCTTATTAACTACTCAATTATGTTCTAGAAACTTTTCCTCACTTGATATTTTACCAATCCCTGGGCTCAAATTCCACCTTTATCTGATCAGATAATAACAGAACTCTCTAATCAGTACTTATCTCTACATGTGGTCTCTTTTCCAGAACATACTTTGCCAGTATTCCTTAGTGTGCTCTCCCTTTAACCATCTCAGGCCTCCTTCCCTAAATCACGATACCTCACTGTCCTATGGACCTGTAGGCACTATACCTTGAGGGTTGTGCTAAGCGTGCTGAGCAATATTCCCAGTTATTTCCATGTTCTATTTCCCTTGGATCTCCTCTGACTTCCAGGCTCAATGAACTTCTCTCACCAGAGACTGATAGGTTTTTTTCCCATTGTTTCAGGAAATCAATAAACTTTTTTTTTTTTTTTACAAAGGGCCTGGGAGTAATTATTTTAGGATTTTGTGGGTCACATATGGTTTCTGGAACAGATTCTTTGTGTGTGTGTGTGTGTGTAGTTGTTTGTTCATTCACTTGTTTTACAACCCTTGAAACATATGAAAACCATTCTCAGCTCACAGGTCATGAAAGGCTGACCCCTAGTCCATACTATCTTTTCTCTGACCAACCCCATGTGTAACGTGGTCGAGGGCCAGCATGATGCCTCAGCATGTACAAGTGCCTGCCACCAAACCTGATGAACTGATCTACGTTTGAGTAGAACCCACAGGTAGAAGGAGAGAGTCAACTCCCACAAACTATCCTCTGACCTCTTCACACATGCAAACACACAGGCTGACGCATACAAATAGATAACTACAATAATTTACAGAGGTTTTTTTTTTAAAGAGAGTCTTGTACTAAAGGCTGTTGTTAACTGCCTTCCAAACACCCTACCATCAGACCAGTCGGCCCACATTGGGACAGGCACACATGGAGAGGGCTACATATGACAGTCTTTCTCTGCATCCCATATATGTATGTATATATACATATACACATACATACATACATACATGGATGCAGAACACCTTATTACTTGTATGGATCTGTCACATTCGCTGTGTCTCTGTTTGCCCAAGATTGAGGTAAACCTGTAGGAAAGTTTACTTAGAACTTTTGTCCTACCTTTGCTCTCCCTGTCTTGGGCCACCTGTCATATCCCACACTGCTATCATTAGTTTGGGGTGCTGTCATTCAAAAGTCTTAGAGCACATGCTATAAGATTCCACTTCAGTTTACGATTTCCTGCAAGAATCACCAGCTTCCTAGTTCATAGGCTGGTTTTCAGACCCAGAATACACACATATCTCTGTCCTAATGCAATCGATACTTATCACTAGATAGCATGGAACCCCTGCAAAAAACAATGGGGTGCAGGAAATATTTGTGCCAATATCCCCTGCCTCCTGAGTTCCCATGCCCTAGAGTGTGTCATCCCATTCCTCCAATCAATAGACACTCAACACACCACTTCCTGTTTTCTTAACTCCTCCCTCTATCCTGCTCCCATCCCACTCCTCCCATTTTCAGGAACTGGAGTTCAGATTCACAGTTCTTGCACTTACTGTATGCACCAGTGGCTGCAAATGTTGGAAACCTGTGTGAGTGTGTTTTCTGCAGCTGGCTGTGAATTGGACCTGAGTGTGTACATAACATACAGTGCTCTCACTGGTCCCCTGGTTCAGGACCAGATCTCAAGAGACTGGTTAAAGAAGGGAATGGCAAAGAGAAGGGTCCTAAGGCATCACTTTCTTGCCTTTGGAGAGCTTCTTTGCATTAGCTTGTGCTGGCTAGCTCCTCTCCTATGGAACCATTTAAAGGAACTCCTCTGTGTCATTCCTCGGCAGAACAGCATCCACAGTCAGGATTTTTATTGCATTTGGACTCAGTTACTGGGACATAAATATAGCTTTTCAAGCTCAACAGACTCACTTCTTAGGCCCTTCAGCTTGACTTCTGTCATTTGAGCCCAGGGATCCACCTCTTTCCTGAAATCTAAATTTTCAAACATCAGAATCGAATAACTTTCAGAGTAACTTTCAAGCATCCATGAAATGATTCATTTCTGCCTTCTGTTTAGGATTTCCAGAAGTAGGAAGGGAAGGAAGAGAGAGTTGTGCCTTGGACCCAAGAGGAGCCCAAAAGCAGAGTGAGGACTAAGAACTGGTCAGTCTTGCTGCACAGCCCTTGTACAGTTGTGTTGGGCTAGTGCTGCACTCGGTGCTCCTGGGCCCACTATGCTCTGAAGACAAATGCCAGGTGGGAATGTACAGACTGATGGCCTGCACTGAAAGGCAAGGGTAATGCCCACCCCAGGGGTGGGACTGTGTCCTGGATTCTAGTTCCAGGAGAAGCAGTAAGTATGAGAGATCACAAACCCAGACTTTGTAGGATTCCAATACAAACTAGAAGACAGCCCTCTGTGGGGTGATATTACAAAGTGGTTTCTTGTCTTTCTTTCTTTCTTTTTTTTTTTTTTTTTGTTTGTTTTGTTTCGTTTCGTTTCAAGATTCCTTACTGGCTTGCTACCAGCAATTGAACTGTATTATTCTTTATAGAGCTAGAGCTGTTTGTTGTCTTCTTAAAATAAACCTTTTTCTGTTAAAACCACCTTCTGCTTCCCTCCCTTGCTTTCACGGTACCGATGGCTTAATTCTGGAACAGGCCCAGTTCAAGCATTTGGCTGTACTAGCTACACAAGTGATACTGAACAACCTGCTTTCCCCATTCTCTACCTGTTAACCATGGAGACGAGCTTTGTGAAACAAAATGTATTCATGAGACAAGTAAGGAGGCTAGATGTCATCAGATGTCAAGGGGTCACTTAATGGACATCTGGCACAAGTTAGAGAATCAACAGAACCAGCCCTCCCATACTGGAAAAACAAAGCAGGCAGTGGTTATCATCATGAACACATAACCAAGAAGTTGTTTTGGTTTGGTTTTGGCTTCAAATCAATCCCAGGGCTTTACACATGCTACAAGTACTGTAGGCTAGAGTTCCAGGCCTAAATAGAGATTTTTTTTTAAAGGTTTACAAAAATCATAAGCTAGAAAGTTTATTCAGGTCTTCCCTCAGTTTCATATGGGGCTCCTATACACTGCATTTGGTACTCACAAACTCTGAGAAGCTCAAACAAATATGTGGCCCACAATGTCTTCTGGAAACATGTCCTGATGAACATGCCTTAGGCCCTAAGGCAGGTAACTCATGTGTTGAGACATCCATCTGAAGGGTTCAAGTTCAGCTGCTCACAGAGCTGAGAGCTGTAGATGCGCATAACACTAGGAAATTGGGCAACACTGTCTCCCTGCTTTGTTCTCTGGCTTGATAAAAACCACTCAGTAAAGGAGACTACAGTGGCCGACTAAGAGTAAAACACCCAGACTACATCTGAGCCAAATCACTTCCAGCCCTCAAAGAATATGCTCCCACCATACAGCTGTGTGGAAACAACTATATATGAGTCCATTTCCATCTAAAATGAGCTTCAAAGGCAGGCATGGTATATGCCACAGGCCTCAAGTCTCATCACTTGGGAGGTTGAGGCAGGAGGGTCTCAGGTTCAACACCAGCTTGTACAGAGATATCTTGTCTCCAAACAACAAATAATAAATAAAAGAATTTTTATTCTCTGGCTTTCTTCCTTTTTTCTTTTATTTTTGTCTTTTCTTTATTTTTCCTCTCTCTCTCTCTCTCTCTCTCTCTCTCTCTCTCTCTCTCTCTCTCGCTCTCTCTCTCGCTCTCGCTCTCGCTCTCGCTCTCTTTCTCGCTCTCTTTCTTTTTTGAATTATGCTCTCACTATGTAATCATGGCTGGCTTGGAAACACAGTGTAGACCAGGCTGGCCTCAAAGTCACAGGGATCCAACTACTTACCCTAAAGTATTGGGATTAATTAGTTGTTTGGCTTTTACGGCTGAAGCCCTTTCAGCTCCATGTCACTGACTTTCCAGAGCCCAGGGGCTAGCTCGTGTCTCCTGATGTCACCAACTTTCTCTTCCAAAAAGACACAACAGAACTACAAAGCCAACATGGCAAGGGAGAGGGCGGGGCTACAGTCAGCACAGCAGCTGTTCAAACTGAGGCTAGAGGGCCAGCAAGATGAGCATAGTAGCTGGGCGGTGGTGGCGCACGCCTTTAATCCCAGCACTTGGGAGGCAGAGGCAGATGGATCTCTGAGTTCGAGGCCAGCCTGGTCTACAGAGTGAGTTCCAGGACAGCCAGGGCTACACAGAGAAACCCTGTCTCGAAAAACCAAAAAAAAAAAAAAAAAGATGAACATAGTAAAAGAGCCTAGCCTTCTACGGGTAAATGGGCTGCCACCAAGCCTCACGAATGTGAATTTGATTCCTGGGACCCACATGGTGATGAGAAAGAACCTACCCTTGCAAGCTGTCCTCTGATCTCCATGTGTGCTTGTAGCTTGTTGCACCCCAACAAATGGATGAACACCTCTGTGGTTTAGGTCCTGGAACTTTGACAAAGGGTGTCAAGCGAATGAAGAAAGGACAGACACATCAGAACAAGTACAGTAAGGCTGGGACCAGGTGGGATTCGGCTATTACCTCAAGCCAGAGCTTTTGAGTGTTAATTTTGTACAGCACAGGAGGATGGGTTGTCTTGTCTTCGTAGGAGATCTCTGCAGACCAGCAGTCTCAGGCTTTGAGTGAACATCCCTAAGGAGGAAGCTATAGTTGTAGACTTTGCACACAGTGATCAGCCATCCACAAACACTCTGACTCAGAGTCCTAAGGAAAGCTTTTCCATCCCAATGAACCTCCCAGGAAAGGCTTTGCCACTGTCCTCGGGTTGAGGCCTTGGAGGCCTTGGCATAGCTGTCTGTGCCCATGTCAACAATACACATTGTTGATAAGAGTACTTGCCTAGCATATGTTAAGCCCTGGGATTGATCCAAAACAAGAAAACAAACAAACAAAGCAACCCTGATTTTGGCGGACTTCACTCATTCGGAACTTTTTCTGTTCCCTACACATACACAAAATACACTAAATAAAATCGGCATCTTTGTTTCACTCTAGTAGGCTCAGAACTCCCTGTGGCCACTACACCAGGAGTTAGTCATGCTTTTAGGGATTCACCTTCATTGACCAGTCTCAACAAAGGCAAGTCCTGGTATAGTAATTATGAAGGAGACAGAATCTCCTGGACCCCAAGACTGAGTGGACTCACAAACATTGTCAGGAGTACAAGATTGTTCGCCATGTTTCAGAATTTTACAGAAGACAGAATATATCTAATTTACCTCATTTGCAGCACTTGTGGATGGACTAAATGCAGCCTGCTATCCAATTTCCTGAAGGCATTTTAATGTGTGACCCTTGCACGAAGGGTGGATTTCCTGATAGGCTGTCTCTGAGATGGAGTTTAATTACCATACACACATTTCCAGGGACTGCCCGAGGGGTCCGCAGCTGTGTATGGGAGAAAAAGGAAAGATGATTAGGCAAGAGTAGACGAAAGGAGGCTCAGCAAAGGTCAGCTCACTCTGTGGCTTAATGGTGGGCTCTGAAGCCCAAGTGACGTGGATACAAGGCGTGTCTTAGCATATAGGTAGAGTACTTGCCCGGCACTCTGAGGCTCTGGGTCCCATCCTCAGCACTACTAAACAAACAAACAGTTATTCTACAGGCCACAGAGCAGATCCTGATACTCCGGCTCCAGTAGGACACCAACCCTAAAACACCCCACAAATTTCACAACCTTCGGGTTTCTCTCTAGCTCTGAAGGAGCCAACAATTGAAAAAAGCCTTTTGCTACACCACTCCCAGCAACCGGACATCAAGTCCTCCTGTGAGGACACCTTGTTTACTATTCTACTGCTGTGGAGGGACACCATGACCAAGGCAACTTATAAAACAAAGCATTTCATGGGGGCCTTGCTTACAGTTTCAGAGGGTGAGTCCATGCGTGACAGTCATGGTGGGGAACATGGCAGCAGACAGACATGGCACTGGAGCAGTAGCTGAGAGCTTACATCTTGTTCAAAAGCAAGAGGCGGGGGGTGGGGGAATGAGAGAGAGAGAGACCACAACCCACCCCAATGACACACCTTCTCCAACAAGGCCACACCTAGTCTTTCCCAAAAAGTCTACCATCTGTGAACCAAACATTCAAATATAGGAGCCTATGGGACCATTCTCATTCCAACCACTAAAAGGAGAGGGGCGGGAAATCCAGGTGACATGACAAATTATACATTCATCACAGGCATCTTTCCAAAATACTACATGTTACACAATGACAAATTCTTATTTTCTGATTCCCCATTCATAGAGCTCACCCAGGTGACACTCCAGATCAACTAAAGTTCATTTGATTATGTTTATAGCTTTTTAAAGTTGTAGTCACCATCTTGGGACACATGCCAGCAACCTCCATTGAACTTGGTATTTCCCATGTCCCACTAATATCCGTTAGGAAATCCTTGTGGAGAGAATGGCATGTAACATAAGCAAATGGGTCCATTAGAGAGTACCATGAATAAAATGGCGCTAATGTCTACAAACCCCTATGATGGTCTAGGTTCTATTTGCTCTTCCATTGCCATCTTTTATTCTTTATTCAGCACCTATGTGGTGAGCTTCTACTACATATCAGACACAGCAGGAGGTGCTGAGGGGAGTCATGGCCAGTGCTGATCCCATGCCCACTCTCATGGAGTGGCCATCAGCTGAGCCATCCCTGGGACCAGAACCAACAAGCCCACATTCCTGTTATTGCAGAGTCACTACTGTAGCTCTCTGCTCCTGTGGTCACCTCCTTCTTCTCAACATTTACTCCACATTGTTCTAAGCAAGCATCCCGCTACCCCTGCTCCCCATCTTTTCATCAGAATCCACAGGAGCCTCAGATACAGGGGCTGATAACTAACTCCAAAGGCCCAAATAGAAAGCCTCCCTCAATACCTTTCATAACCATCTGGCTGGCATGACAGGCTCCTGAGAAACCTAAGAAACTTCTCCTGTATGCCTATCCTCAGAGCATTCTCTCCTCCTATAATCATCTGTATGTGGGAGTGGAGCAGACCCCTCCCCATCCCCACTGCATCTTCCACTTGTTGAATGCTGCCATGGATTCACATCCCAAGGACCCAGCAGTTCCACTCCAACACGTACATCCTGAGAAATGTGTGTATAGTTCCCAAAGGCAAAGGTGGTCTGTAACAGCATTGCATGGAACAACCCAAATATCCAATGTCCATCCAAAGCAGAACGGAGCTGAGCACCATGGCACATTCCTGTAACTCCAGAACTTGAAAGATTGAGGGGGCACAAATGGAATTTGAGGCCAGTCTAGACCTCAGTGAAGCCCTGGGTTTTTGCGTTGTTGTTTATAAAGTAGATAGGTAAGCTGGATATAGTGGAGTGCTCCTGTAGTCCCAGCAACCCTGAAGGCTGAGAGGGTTCCAAAGCTAAGGGTCTAGAGCCAGTCTGGGCTATATTATAAGGCTCCATCTCAAAACAAAAGAACAAAGAACAACAAAAAAAAGTAAAATGGAAAAATATGGACTACTATACAGAAATAACCACAATGACAGCCACCCACAGCACATGTGAAATACAAAGCTGAGTAAGCTGTGGGTGTGGCTCAGTTTAGTCGAGTGCTTGCCTATCATTCATGATGCTCTGGATTCAGTGCCCCAGCACTACATTAAATTGGGCAAGGTGATACGTGCCTGCACTCCTAGCACTCAGGAGATGGAGGCAGGAGGATCAGAAATTCAGGTCATCCTCACTATGTAAGGAATTTTAGGCCATTCTAGGATAGGTAAGACTCTGTCTCAAACAACAGCAAATTTGTGTGTGTGTGTGTGTGTGTGTGTGTGTGTGTGTGTGTGTGTGTGTGTGTAAGAAGTAGAACACAAAAGAATACACATGCTATGATTCCATTTAGATACAGCCCCAAACCAAGCAAACCTAAAACAGTTGTGTACATGAAGATACAACCATAAAGGGAAAAAAAGTAAATTGTTATCATGAAAAGTTAGAAGTGTCAGGAGTGGTGTCCCATGCCTGTAATCCCACCATTTGGGGGACAGAGACAGGAAGGTCACAAGCTCAAGGTAGCTTGTGATGCATAAAGAGGCCTGACTTCTAAAAAGTTAAGAAAGTGGCTGCTTCTAAGGGGTAAGCTATAATTAATAAAGAAAGACAGGTGAGCCAGCAGTGATGGCACAGCCTTTTAATCCCAGCACTCAGGAGGCAAAGGTAGGTGGATCTCTTGAGTTCAAGGCCAGCCTGGTCTACAAACTGAGTTTAAGGACAGCCAGGGCTACACAGAGAAAAACAAGCAAGCAAGCAAACAAACAAACAAAATAAAACAAGGCACGTGGAAGGCTTGGATGTAGCTCAGCTGGTAGAGCATTTGCCTAGCATGCACAAAAGCCTGAAATTCAATCCCCAGTACCACATAAACCAGGCATGGTGGTGAAAGCTTCGAATCTTGGCACTCAGGAGGTAGAAACAAAAGGATTATAAGTTCAATATCATCTTTGGCTACATAGCAAGTTCATAGTAAGGTCATCCTGGATTACATGAGACTCTATATCAAAAGGAATACACACACACTATATATATATATATATTTAATAAACATGATACCCTATTAAATGCACAATTTTCATGTTTGTTAAAAAGAAATTTTGGGCTGGAGAGATGGCTCAGTGGTTAAGAGCACTGACTGCACTTCCAGAGGTCCTGAGTTCAAATCCCAGCAACCACATGGTGGCTCACAACCATCTGTAATGAGATCTGATGCCCTCTTCTGGTGTGTCTGAAGACAGCTACAGTGTATTCATATATAATAAATAAATAAATCTTTAAAAAAAAAGAAATTTTAAAACCAGGTATGATGGTGCAAACTTGTAATCCTGTTACTAGGGAACTGGATGCAGGAGTACTACAGTTAAGTCTTTTAGTATGTCTTATAGTAAATCTCCTGCTATGATATAACACCATGAACAAGGCTACTTATAGAAGAGAGAATTCCTTGGGCTTAGAGTACCAGAGGGATAAGAGTCCATTACGATGGAGAAGCATGGCAGCAAGAGGCAGGAATGACAGTTGAGAGCTCAAACCCTCAAAGGTGAGCATGAAGCAGAGAGTGAACTGGAAATGGGGCAAGGCTACATAGTCTCAAATTCCATCCCAAACGACATACTTCCTCCAGCAAGGATGCTCCAACCTAAACCTCCCCACGTACGTGCCACAAATTGGGAGACAAGGCTTCAGATACCTGAGCCTATGGGCCACATTTGTCATTCAAACCAGCACAGCAAGTTTGAGGTCAACAGAATGAGACAAAGCCTCAAACTGTATATATAAGAAAACAAAGTAATTTACAAAATGAGCCAAGCATGGTGGCACACACCTATAATCCCAGTGCTTCAGAAGCCAAAGTTTGTGAACTGAACAACACACATGAAAGGTTTCTCAAGCAAAGTTCTATTTTCTGAGTAGTGGCCGTGATGTTCATGTGTAACTAGTTTAATAAGTGTGGCAACTAAGTGGACGTTTGGTTAAGCCACGTGGTTTTTATACATGTATGCTGCATGATGTGATTCATTCTCTGTCTCTCTGTCTCTCTTTGTCTCTCTGTGTCTCTCTGTGTCTCTGTCTGTCTCTGTCTCTGTCTCTCTCTCTCTCTCTCTGTGTGTGTGTGTGTGTGTGTGTGTGTGTGTGTGTGTAGTGTTGGTGATAAAATGCACAACTTCATGCATCCTAGGCAAGCACTGTAGCATCAAGCTATACATATCCAGCCCACAATTTTTAAAGACTCGGGATACATTTCTGAGTTACCCTAAATTTCAGGTACTGGGAGGGGGGAGATGTGTTCCTCAGAGAGAGATGGGGAAGGGGAAGCTAAGGGAGGGGGCAGTTGCAGAAATCTGGGAAATCAGCATGGTCTGCTTTCCAGAACACAGCAGGGCCAAGAGCTGCTTATTCAAGTCCTTGTGGCCATGTTGCGAATATTCTTGCACATTAGAAAAAATAAGCTGAGACACAAACAGACAGGAAACAATCATATCAGGAGGCAAGCATATGGGAAACCATCTTCTTTGCTCCCTAATGAGCAAACAAATACACAATTCAAAAAAAAAAAACCAACGGCTTTTTTTTTTTTTTTTTTTGCCAATTAGAGTAGTGAAGCAGAAGCAGGTGGCGGTGGAAGGGATGGCAATATGTCAGGCTGGGTAGAGCATGGAATCGATGCATGGTTACTGGCTGCTAACACTAAATAAATACCAGCCTGGAAAATCAAATCTGCCAGTATGCTCTGGGGGATTGGAAATGCTCATATCATTTTACTCGGTAATCGTATTTCTGGGAGTCTATTCTAAGAAAATTATGGAAAGGAAAGAAGAGGCTGTATGAATGAGTCTAGACATGATTCCCAAAGCTCACTTCTCACCCCATCCCCTGTGGTGTGGCCAGTGTCTGCCTGGCATCGATGCTCAAGGGTTCCATATCTTTAAAGCAGAATCATGATTTCCTTGATCCTTCCCAAGCCAGCTGCTTTCCACCGTCCTGATAAACCACTACCATCCGGGCCCACACCACTGCCCTCTGCACCTGGACCCTTGCAGCAGTCATCCAGTCTCCCACGTGACTTCGTTCTTGCTTCTCCCCAGTCTCCCACACAGCAGCAAGGATAGGGTTCTGTCTTTTTCTTAGGCAAATATGCTACGACAGCCCCTTCTTTTGTTTTGAAATAGGTGTCTCCATATGTAGCTTACACTGATCCTATTACGTTTTAGAAACCTTTAAAGTATTCTAAAGACAGGTGTGCTGGCTCACACCTGTAATCCCAGCACTCTGGAGACTGAGGCAGGAGGATTGAGAGTTTGAGGCCAGTTTGATCTTAAAAATAAACAAAAAGACCGTGTTCTGAACTCATCTAAAACTGTTCAGTCTTCTCTGCTGGCTGGAGAGAATCCAAAGACTTTCACAGCCATTCTGCTTCATTCCACAGTGTGTGTGTGTGGGGGGGAGGCTAAGGTTTACTATTATTATTATTATTATTATTATTATTATTATTATTATTATTATTATTTTATGTAGGTGAGTACACTGTAGCTGTCATCAGACACATCAGAAGAGGGCATCAGATCTCATTACAGATGGTTGTGAGTCACCATGTGGTTGCTGGGAATTGAACTCAGGACCTCTGGAAGAGCAAACAGTGATCTTAACCGCTGAGACATCTCTCCAGCCCTATGTGTGTTGTTTGTTTGTTTTGTTGCTTTTTTTGGTTTGGTTTGGTTTGGTTGGTTGGTTGGTTTTTGTTGTTGTTGTTGTTGTTTTTTGAGACAGGGTTTTTCTGTGCAGTTCTGAGTGTCTTGGAACTCATTCTGTAGACCAGGCTGGCCTTGAACTCAGAGGACTGCGCCTGCCTCTGCCTCTGGAGTGCTGGGATTAAAGGCATGAGCCGTCACCACCTGACTCACACTGGGCCTTTCACTCTTACTATCCCTTGAAAATCACAAACTCTCTCTCCTCCAGATCTTTGCAGCTGTCACCTCCTATCCAGAATATCCATTCTTCCTCTAGACTTCTTGAGTTTTAGTCCCAGGCTTGCTGAAGAAGGTCTGTAATCTAGCCTTGCAGAGCAGTGCTTCTCAACCTTCCTAATGCTGCAACCCTTTAATAGAGTTCTTCATCGTATGGTGATCAACAACCATAAAATTATTTTCCTTGCTACTTCACAACTGTAATTTTGCTACTGTTATGAATTGTTGTGTAAATATCAATGTTCTCTGATGGTCTTAGGCAACCCTTGTCAAAGGATCATTCAACTCCTCCCCCAAGGGGTCGTGACCCACAGGTTGAGAACCATTGTTAAAGCGGCCACTCTCCCCAGTTCCGGCTATCACATCATCTGGTTAATTCTAGCCGCACTTGATGTGACCTGGAGCAATTTGAGGTATTTGTTTGCATGGATCCCTGTTTTCTGTGTCTTCTAACTGAATGTGCTGGTTCAGTGCTGGATACCCAACACCTAAAGGCCAATGTACAAGTGAACTGAATGGAGGTATAAGAAAGGCTCTGCCAAGGTTTGCAGTAAAGAAACTTTGTAATGGTGAATATGTTAAATCTATTAGTGATGCTAGTTTAGGGGGAGATGCCTCAGGAAATACTAACAGAAGTATCATTTCCAGCTAATGTAATGAAAAATCACAGAGGCTTTGTATAAAGGCAAATGTATACTCCAGTCTTCCTTCTGCCATCTGTAGTAGGTGAGTTTGATTCTCTGAGCATCAGTTTCTCCATATATTCAGTGTTCATTTGTTGCTTTTTAGTTTGGGTTTTGGTCCCTTTCCTGTGCTGGATGTAGAACCTAACAGCTTGTACATGCTAGGCCAGCACTCTACCACGGAGACGCATCCCAGACCTCAGCTTTTTAAGATAGGGATCCACTATGTACCTCAGACCTCCATTGCTCCACAAAGTAACTCAGTCTTATTTTGAACTCAAAGGCTACCTCCCGAGTGCTCAGATTACAGATGTGCCATCACATCTGACTTAAATTGCCCCCTCCTTCTCTTCTGCTCCAACCCAAGATCTAGTACATGTGAGGCAAGTATACTGTCATTGAATCACATCTGCACCTTTCCTCCGTATTTTAACAGAGAGAACAAGAACAGACTTTCAAGGTAGACTCGTGGAACTCGTGGGAAGTGCTGAGTGCCGTGTGAAGCCTTGAAACTGGATGGCTCTGTGGGGAGTGAGGGTAACCAAAGAGAGCCCTGGGAAGTCTGGGGCTTAGATGTCAACCACATAGAGAAAGAACAACCTAGGAGGGACCGGAGCTGAAACCTGTTAGGAGAAGGGCTTTAACATTTTGATCATGCAGTCTCCATGATGAGGTGTTGGCACAGCAACACATTGTGAGAAGCAATGGCTCATTGCAATATTGGACAGGGGGCTGCAAAATGGCATGCAAACAGTGCTCGTTACCATGGGCAACCATGTGAAGAACATTCCTGAATGTGTACTCAGTAAGTACTTGTTAAGCAGTGAATTGATGAATGAAAAGAAACATACACATGGACAAACACTCTAAAGGGAGAAATAGAAATTGGGGGCTGGAGCTAGCTCAGTGGTTAAAAGCATTACTGCTTTTGTAAGAGACCTAGCTTTGGTTCCCAGCACCCACATGGCAGCTCACAATCATCTAATTCTAGTTCCTTCGAATTCTAACACCATCTCTGGCCTCCATAAACACCAGGCATGTGTGTGTTGCACATACATACATGGAAACAAACTTTCACACACATAAAAAATAAATAAATAAGGACAGATGAGTTATCTCAGCAGGTAAAGGTACTAGACACTAAGCCTGATAACCAGAGTTCAATCCCAGAACCTCTATTATAGAGAAAAAGAAAATCAACTTCTATAAGTAGCCCTCTGACCTCCAAAATCATGCTGTTGCATACAAATAAGTGTACAAATAAATCTTTAAAAAAAAAAAGCAGCAGCAGTTGGGCTGGAGAGATGGCCCAGCAGTTAAGAGCACTGGCTACTCTTCCATAGGTCCTGAATTCAATTCCCAGCAACTACATGGTGGTTCACAACCATCTATCCTGAGATCTGATGGCCCCTTCTGGGATGCAGGTGTACATGCAGACAGAGTATTCATACACATAAAATAAATGAATCTTTAAAAAAGAAAACAGCCGTTCTTAGTAGTTGCTATATAATTCAAAACAATCCCCCACATTTCTAGTGATGTGTTGTACTTTTTTTCTCTAGTGGGTTTTTTGCCAGATCTGTGCATCCATCTGTCTGCTGCATTCAGAGGCTCTGTTTCCAGAAGCCTCAGCCAATCTATCCTGTCTGTTCTCTCATGGCTTCTTTGAAAATCCTGGACAGCGCTCCTGGCCTGCTTATTTTTGTTGTCTTGTTTTGCTTTTATTTTCTTTCTTATTTTTTTTGAAACAGTGTCACACACTCCATCTCAGACTAGGTAGGAACTCACTGTGTCACCCAGACTGGCCTGAAACTCACAGCAATCCTCCTGCCTCAGCTTCCTGAGTGCTAAGATTATGACACTGGCCCTCCTTAATTTTGCCTCTATCTAGTTTCATGAACAAATACTTACTCAGTCACATCTATCCTGTGGAAACGGACAGAGGGTTCCTATAGGATCCCCTAGCTGTTAAGTTGCTCACAAGCCAAAGGAGACAGATGTGCAAATGATACCCAAAATTCCCACATATACTGTACTAGTTGGCTTTTGTCAACTTAACATAAACCTAGAAATATCTGAAAAGAATGAATTTTTAACTGAGAAAATGCCTCCATAAGGTTGACCTGTAGGCAAATCTGTAGGATATTTTCTTGATTAACGATTGACGTGTAAGGACCTTTCCCTGCACTGGGCAATGCCATCCCTGGGCAGATGGTCCTGGATGGTATAAGAAAACAAGCCACAAGGAGCAGGCCGGTAAGCAGCATTCCTCCATGGCCTCTGAATCTGTTTCTGCCTCCAGGTTCCTGCCTTAACTTCTTGTCCCTAATTCCTTCAGTGATGGAAGTGACCTGAGAGTTGAAAGAGCAAACAAACCATTTCCTTCCCAAGTTGCTTTTAGCAGTGGTGTATTATTACAACAATGGGAACCCTAACTAAGACACAAAAGAGTATACACAGACATATGCTTACACCTGTATACCTGTATACACACACATGTACATGCACACACACACACACACACACACACACACACACACACACACACTGAGTCTTTCCGATCTAGACTATGCTACAGCTCTAACCTTGTTTGTTTACACTTTCCTGCTTCAGTTCCGTTCCCTCCAGCTTCTGGATTTGGCACCAGCAAATCCTTGGAATTAAAAAGTTCCACTGGGGGCTGGAGAGGTGGCTCATTGGTTAAGAGCACTTACTGCTCTTCCATAGGACCTGGGTTCAATTCCCAGCACCCACTCATACCAGACAGCTCACAACTACCTATAACTCCAGTTCCAGGGTGTCTGTGGCTCTCTGGCCTCCCAGGGCACCAGCATGCATGTGGTACACATAAACTCAAGCAGACATATACATACATACATACATACATACATACATACATACATACTAAATAAACCTTTTTTAGAAAGTTTCCACTGGAGTCCCCATTACAAAAATGTGTGCCTAGGTAAGTTGAGTGGACACTAGCTCAATGTTCTTAGTGAGTGTGCATGTGCAGACTTGTGCTAATGTGACCCTTGCTTTCCTTCGTTATCTGGACCAGCTCTGACACAGGATTTCTATAGGTTTTTCTAGAGGGGGACACCTTACATTGTCATCACACTAGAGACTCTGTTCAGATTAATGCCTTTAATTCTCCTAAAAACTCTATGAGGAATATGCTACCATCGCCCCTGTTTTCCCTGTGATTGTGACAAATACTAGGTGACAAGAATGAAATTCTTCTAGAGACATTCTCACTGCTGTCTTGGCATTTGTATTGTTTTAAGTCGCCAACACTGCTTACTACCTGGCTCACATAGCCTCCCAAGACAAGTCCAACATCAGGTTAGAAGAAGCAAAACTGTATGACACCAAAGTGGCCCACAAGAATCTAGTAACTAGTGACTAGGTCAAGTAAGCCTCTAAGTCAGTTTTGGGAAAAGTGTTTTATTGATATCACAAAAGAGTGGCCTGTGTGACATGGTGGAAAGACACACTGTCTTGAAACACTGTCAGCCTAATCCTGACCCCTAAAGAGATCAGGACTGTTTGTAGATTTCCAATCTAGAACAAGTCTCCCTCCCCTCAAGGCCCATGATTAATTCAGTTCATTTCAGGATGTCATTTCAGTGGAGCAAAGGCTACTGCTTCAACATGGCAGAGCTCCCAGTAAAGCCAAACTGGCATCAGACTTTGGGGAGGATCCACAAGTCCTGTTGCTGTGGTAAAATACCCTGACAAAAGCAACTCAAGGGGGAAAGGCTTTGTTTTAACTTATAGTTCAAGAGTACAGCCCATCATGACAAGGATCAAAGCACCAGGAGCTTAAAATAGCTAGTCACATCACATTCACTCAGGAAGCAGAGGGGCTGTGTGTTTGTCTCTTCTTTTTCCTCTCTTAACCAAGGCCTTAGATAGGGGATAGAGGTCCTTCTTCAACGCCTCTCTCCAGATATCCTGAATTCTACATGACACCAATATAGCTCCCCAGGTGGCTATAAAGGCATGGCCTATATTGGTCAACAACCCATACACATAATACAGCCAAGGGCAGAGGACAGAAAGCTATGAGCATGAAACCTGAAGAAATGATTCTACTCAGCAGGGACAAGGAGACACACACTGGGCTTGGCCCTACCCTACAGCTGTTGACCCAGGTGCTAGCAAAACCCATGGAAGTACAGGCTCCATCCCAGATCCGCTTTCATCTTTTTATAGATAGGGGCAATTCAGCACATAGACTCAAGCCCAGAGAACGAAGCCACCCACTTTTAGGATGAGTGTTTTCACCTCAATTAATTTAATCAACATAGTCTCTTATTGACATGCCCATAGTCTAAGTAATCCCTCAGAGGTGTCCCTGGAGGCTCATTGTCTTAGGTGATTCCAGATACTGTCAAGCTGACAATAAACACTGACCACGATAGTGCCTAAGGTACCCCCTTTGCCATTAACTCATTATTCTCACGATCCTTCATTTTAGTCTTGCTGGGCCTTGAACCCAGAGTTTCAAGTATGTTGGGGAAATGCTTTGTCACTGAGCCACACCCCTTGCTGCCCAAGGAAAAAGAAACTAAGACAGGGACGAGGTCAGTGGGAGTGTTGGCTGGTCCTCTCCCCTTAAAGGGAATCTTGTTGATACTTATGCAAGTTCAAAATGTGCAAGTCCTGAGCCCTCAAGATGGATTGGTGAGTAAAAGCACCTGTTATCAAGTGTGAGGACCTGAGTTCAATCATGTAGTGGGACCCACAGAGTGAACAGAAGAACCAGCTCTCAAGAAACGTGTTCCCTGATCTCCATATGTGCATCCACACAGGCATGTACATACAACTGAGACATAATAAACTGTACATTCCCTTACCTCAACTGTTGCTCAATCACTAGCACCACATAAATAAAATACATAATTAAAAATAAAAAATCCATATAATTGTAATAACTGCAATTTTAAAAAAGAATAAGCTGAGGCTAGCTAGGGCTGTTAGCAGAGTGCTTGTCTAGCTTGCATGAATAGCTTCAAACCAAAGCACCAGGAAAAGAAACTACCACAGGCACATGGTCAGAGTGCATTTTGGCTGGTTCTCTCTCCTTAGAGGGAGTTTGA
The DNA here is from genome assembly GCF_004785775.1 of Grammomys surdaster. Taxonomy (NCBI): domain Eukaryota; kingdom Metazoa; phylum Chordata; class Mammalia; order Rodentia; family Muridae; genus Grammomys; species Grammomys surdaster. The sequence goes on along the minus strand of NW_021604701.1, from coordinate 484,750 downwards.
CAGCTTTTGTCTCAAAGTCTCCTGTTACTATCATAAGGTAAAAATCCTGTCAAACTCCAAAAAAACCCCTAAAGTCTTCAAACATTTCAATACTTTAAAAATCTACATTCTCTTTAAAAGTCCGAAATCTTTTTAACTGCACGTTTCTATAAAAATAAAGAAAATAAGTTACATAAACACTTTTATTCCAAAAAGGAAGTACTAAGGCATAAAAATAATCAGACCAAAGCAAAAGCAGAGTCTAGAAGTATAAAGCTAAATTCTATAGCTCAAGGTCCCACATCTGGGTTCAAAGGGACTTGAGTAATAACATTTCTCCAGCTTTGCCAGCCCCAAGAACATACGGATGTCTCCACCCCACACCTGAAGCTCTCCTTGGCAGATAGCCTTTAGTTCTGTCATCTTCCATTTCTTGGAGTCTCAAACTGAGGCTTCACCTCAACACTGGTCTCCCAGAGCCTCTCTGCAGGACCTCTGACCCTGCCATAGGGTCCCAAACCTCAGCTGTTTTCCATGAACCCCTTCAATTTTTGCATGGTTTGTGCCTTCAACTAGTACCATATGGATCATGTTTACATTGACAAGTTTAGCTTGAGATATAGCCTGGCCCCCTTGGACCACAGCTGGGTCAGTTTCTTCTGGCTTTGAGGAAAGACTTCTATTGTCCCAGGACACACAGAAACTCCCACCTCAAAGGTGCTGCTCTCTTGAACAATCTCAGCTGCTGCTTCAGCCACCAGTGTGACCAGCAAATATGGAATTTGGCAGGGCTGGGGGTGGGGAGGATTGTTTTTTCTCTGTGCAGCCCTGGCTGTCCTGGAACTCACTCTGTAAACCAGGTTGGGCTCAAAGGCACAGAGATCCACCTGCTTCTGCCTCCTAAATATCACACAAATAGCCAGCGGTCTGATCTCTGATAAAATCCTTGCTCTCTTTTGAAACATTTGGTTCTTCATTAACTGTTTAATTTCAGTCTTCCAAGTCCCTGCAAAGATGGCTGATTAAGCTCTGCCTCCAGCATCCAACAGCTTTTCCAGCCCATAATCCCAAATGTTTCATGTTCCTTTCTTAAAAGGCAGTCTAAGACAAATAAAAACTGACATGGCCAGGCCCATCACAGCAACAGCTCAATTCCTCTGTACCGATTTCTGTCCCACTTTCATTTCTGTTGCTGTGATAAAATACCCTGACAGAAAGCAGCCTCGGGGAGGAAAGGCTTTATTTGCCTTACAACTCTAGGTTACAGTCCATTATTTCAGGGAGTCAAGTCAGGACCATAAAGCCTCATGTCCACAGTCAAGAATAGGGAGAAAAGAAATACATGGGGCCTTGCATGCTTGCTGCTTATGCTCAGCTGGCTTTCTTCACTGTTACACAGTTCAGGACCCGGCCTGTGAAATGGTGCTGTCCACAGTGGACCGAATCTTGAACCGTAAAAGAGATAGACAGACAGATGGACATAGATAGATAGATAGATGGATGGATGGATGGATGGATGGATGGATGGATAGATGGATGGATGGATAGATGGATAGATAGATAGATGGATAAATGCATGGATGCATGGACAAATGAATGGACAAACAGACAGATATAGAAATGCAAGACTAGTGAGATAGCCCAGCAGTTAAAGGTATTTGCTAGGAGCTGGAGAGATGGCTCAGTGGTTAAGAGCACTGGCTGGTTGCTCTTCCAGAGGACCTGGGTTTCATTCTCAGTACCCACATGTTGGCTCACAACTGTCTGTAATCCAGTTCCAGGGCATTTGATCCCCTCCTTTGGCCTCTGAGGTCACCAGGCATGCAAATGGTGCACAAACATACATGTAGGCAAAACACACAAAATAGTAAAATAATCTTTAAAATTAAAACATGGACAAAGAAAGCTGGGCATGGTAGTACATGCCTGTAACCTCAGCACTCGGAAGGCTGGGTCAGAAAGATCAGTCCAGCCCAGGATCCACAGCAAGTTTAAGGAAAGACCATGCTACTTGAGACCTTGTCTCAAACAAACAAACATGGAAATGAGCAAAGAACACAAAAAGACATTTCACTGAAGTTGTCTACAGATGGCAAACCTATGAAAATCCATTCAAGCTGGGCAGTAGTGGCGCACGCCTTTAATCCCAGCACTTGAGAGGCAGAGGAGGCAGATTTCTGAGTTTAAGGCCAGCCTGGTCTACAGAGTGAGTTCCAGGACAGCCAGGACTACACAGAGAAACCCTGTCTCGAAAAACCGAAGGAAAAAAAAAAGAAAAGAAAAAAAGAAAAAAGAAAATCCATTCAACCTCACTAGTCTTACCACATACCCAAAGAAAGATACACACAACTTAAAGGTAAAATGACAGGGCACAGGGGACTGGAAGGATGCTTCAGTGTCTGTAACCTCTGCTCCCAGGAATCTGATGTCTTCTAACCTCTGTGGGTGGCAGAACACATGTAAGTGTAATAACACACAGACATACACACAAATAAAGAAAAATTTTAAATCTTTTTTAAAGTAAAAAGTGATGCACGCCTTTAATCTCAGCATTCAGAAGGCAGAGGCAGGGGGATTCTGTGAATTCAAGGCTAGTCTGGTCTACATAGAGCAGTCCCAGGTCAGCCGGGGATACAAAATGAGACCCTGCCTCAAAGGGGAAAAAAAAGTAAAGAGATAGAAAAGAACACTGGCTAATTTTGGTTGCCACATTGAATGGATCTAGAATCAACTAAGAGAAAAGCCACACGTGTGAAAGATTTTTTTGATCAAGTTATTTGTTTATTTTGATTTTGTGCAAGTGGGCATTTTGCCTGCATGGATATCTGTGTACTCCTTGCATGACTGGTGCCTGCAGAGGCCAGAATAAGGTGTGAACTGGAGGTACAAGACAGTTATGAGCCATAACAGCCAGTTTGGTTTTGGGAACTAAGCCTGGGTCCTCTGTAAAAAAAATAGCCAGTGTTCTTAACCCTCTCTAGCCTTTGATCAAGTTACTTAAAGTGGAAAGGCCTTCCCTAAATGTGTGTGGCACCTTTTAGTGGCAGCCAAATAAATGGAAGTTTGAGGAAAAATCTTTGCTTTTTACCAGTTCCCCTCAAGTTTCAATAGTGAGTTTGTCTACCCTGTTACTGATGTCACTAAGTGCCATGTTCCTTTGCTAATATCAAAACCCAGTTTTGTCAAGCTTCCAAAGCAGACTGAAAACCAGTGGCTCTCCACAAATCCTCCAGGCCTTCAGCACCAGGTTATAACTGCTGAGTCATCCAGACTATTGATTGAAGCAGCTACCAGGTTTTCAGCCTTTCCTTATAAAGACAGCCATTGTTGAACTGCCCAGACCAGATCAAATAAGCCAATCGAATACGTCTCCTTTCAATATTATATTGGTTTTGTTTCTCTATCGAACCGTGACTAATGCAAAAAGCCTATATCATGTTAACATTAGGAAAAGGAAATTTGGAATGGTTATGTTAATATCAAAATAAGCTTCTGAGCAAGTATTACCAGGATTAAAGAATGTCGTCTCAAAATGATCAAATGATTGTTCATCCAAAAGATAAAGCAATCCTAAACATTTATGCATCCAGTACTGGAGTTCCAAATTATATGAAGAAAAATATATAAAACATTACAACTGAAAGGAGAAAAGATAAATCTACAATAACATTAGAGAAATTTAATATTCCTCTTTCAACAATTAGTGTAACTACACTGAGTTAGCAAGAATATAAAAGAATTAAAAAGCACCACCAACCAATAGGATAACACTGTCTTGTATAGAAACCTCCTCCAGGCCTAAAGAGAGGTGTTAAGAACACTTGCAGCACAATCTTGTGGAATAGAGTTAAGGTCTCAGCACCATGTAACAAGGCAGGCATCCTGAACATGCCTATAGTCCTAGCTAAGAAGAAAGACAAGGCAGGAGTCCCACTCGAGCTTGCTTCTTTCCAGCCTAGTTGAGAAAACATAAGCCCCAGGTTCAAGGAGTTATGCTGTCTGGAGAGATGGCTCAGCCTTTAAGAGCATTGCGGCTCTTCCAGAAGTCCTGAATTCAATTCCCAGCACTCACATGGTGGCTCACACCCATCTATAACTGTAGTCCCATGAAATCCAATGCCTTCTTCTGGCTTGCAGATGTATATGCAGACCAAATACCTACATACACAAAGTACATAAATAAATAATCCTTTCCAGCACTCAGGAGGCAGAGACAGGTGAATCTCTCAGTTCAAGCTGAGCCTGGTCTACATTGTGAGTTACAAGACAGCCAGAACTACACAGAGAAACCCTGTCTCAAAAACACAAAACAAACAAACAAACAACAAAACCAAAAGCCAGTCTTGAAGGGTAAATAGTTATCCATATCTGTCAGTCTTGGTATCACAGGATGGTAATCTAATCATTCAGGAGGCAGGGCAGTAAGGTCACTCATTAGAGGCCAGTCTGGGCTACCTGAAAAATCCTGTCTTGAAAAATTTTAAAACATAAAAAATAAAGACAGGAAGGCATCCTAGGCAGGGAGAACAGCATGGAGGCTGAAGAACGGGCTGTAAAATGGTACCTGGGTGTCTGGAACCCAGGGGGATTAGCAAAACATCAGGCTGCAGATATCAGCAGAATGGCCTTGGGACTGCAGGCTAAAGAGAGGGGCACCATTCTATTAGATGATGGAGAGCCACTGAAGTCCTCAGGACAGTGACAGTGTCAGATTTCTATCTCTGAGAGCTCCCGTTAAATGCCACTGATAGGTAAGAATCAATGCCGACACTGCTCCAAAGGTATATAAAATGTGCAGGAAGCTGGCAGGGGAAAGAAGGGGAAGGACCAATGCCTAGGACCATTAGTGAGGAAGTTAACAGGATGACTAATCAAGTGCCCAGGAATGGAGTTCACTGAAAAAAAAAAAGGCTAGCAAAATGAATCATCAAGTAAAAGCACTTCCTGTAAAGCCTAATGACCTGGGTTAAATCTCTGAGACTCACATAGTGGAAGGAGACAGCAAACTCCTACGGGTTGTCCTCTGACCCCAACACTTGCTGTGGTACATGCATTTACACACATATGCACACACACACACACACACACACTCACACACACATACACAGAAAGAGAGAGAGAGAGAGAGAGAGAGAGAGAGAGAGAGAGAGAGAGAGAGAACAAACAAATAAATACATGGGTCTCCTGTAGCACTGGCTGACCTGGAATGCCCTATAGATCAGGCTGGTTTCAAACCATGGAAATTCATCTGCCTCTGTCTCCTGAATGCTAAGGTTAAATGTGTACACCAGGAGCCCCAGCCATAAATAAATATTTAAAAAAAAAACAAAAGAAATGCTAGAACAACAACCATAACAAATAGGTTGATGGACGAGTGTGCGGAAAAAAATAAGTCTAACATGTTCACTGTTGTGAAGGCCCAGTTTTGCCAGGCAGTGGTGGTGCACGCCTTTAATCCCAGCACTTGGGAGGCAGAGCCAGGTGGATTTCTGAGTTCGAGGCCAGCCTGGTCTACAGAGTGAGTTCCAGGACAGCCAGGGCTATACAGAGAAACCCTGTCTCGAAAAACTTAAAAAAAAAAAAAAAGAGAGAAGGTCCAGTTTGGCGATGCATGTTTGTGGTTTCGAGTACTCCAGAGGTGGGATCATCACTTGGGTCCCAGAATTCAAGGACAACCTAGGCAAAATAGCAAGATCCTATCTCAAAAAGGGGGTTGGTTTATGGAGATAGCTCAGTTAGGAAAGTGCATAGCATACAAGCATGAGGATTGAAATTCAGTCCTCAGCACCATCTGAAAAACTTGGTGCAGTGGCACAAATTTAATCCTAGCTCTGGGGAGGTGGAGACAGGAGGCTGGATCCTTGGGGCTTGCTGGTCAGCCAGCCTCACCTAATTGGTGAGCCTCTGATTCCCAGAAGAGACCCAGGGAAGTCTCAAAAACCAAGATGGACAGGACAGCTCCTGAGGAACATCACTTGAGGCTGACCTCTGGCCTCCAAGTACACCACCATCTATGTATGACCCAGACAAGGAGAAGAGTTCTACAAGGCAAGGTAGGTACACAAAGTCGTCCTCAACTTCCACTCTGCTCAGCTACAGTGCTCCACTCCTGCACTCGTGTTTCTCTACAGGGTTCCTCCTCCTGACCTCTAGGCTTCTGTGGCCTGGGAAGTCCAGAACATCAGATGGGGAGGGTGCATGCTAGGCTCTTCACGACCAGTATGTTCCTGCATAAGTCAGAGATTGGCTTCTTAATGGCATGCCATAGGGCATAATTTGGCCCTCACACCAGTGTCAGTGCCCTCCAATGATTCCTGGGTAGCTGTCTTGAGGAACATATATGGACAACAAGAGGAGCTAGACATCTGTGGGTTTCCTTCAGGAGCTGGAAAGCACCATCTGGGTGACACATACCTGAGAGCCCAACTCTGTCACAGAGCCCAGCTAACAGAAAACTTGGAGCTGATCATTGACTTCTCTGAGCCTCTTCCTCTAAAGTGATAATGCCATTTAACAAACAAATCTGCTGTGAAAATACAAAGAGGTATAGCTCAGTGGTCGAACGCATGAGTGAGGTCCTGATTTTAATTCCCAGCTCTACACAGACAAAGTCAAACCACCAACTAAACAACCAAATCAAACCCAAAGTTATGCAGAAGCTGAAGAGAAAGCCTCTGGCTCTGAGAACAATACCATTGATAGGGGTTGTTCTCCACTCTCTCTGGAAAAATCCACCCACTTGATACATTGATTACACAATGCTAACGAAACATGGATAGAGGTCTTTCTTTCTGAAGACCTCTTGGAAAATCAGTTACTCTCTGCCTGGTGGTAGTGATGCATACCTTTCTTTAATCCCAGCACTTGAAAGGCAAGTGCATCTCTATAAGTTTGAGACCAGCCTGGTCTACAGAGTGAGTTCCAGAACAGCCAGAGTTACATAAAGAGACCACGCTTCAAAAAAAAAAAAAAAACCAAACCAAACCAATCAAACTAACAAAGAGTAGAAAAGGGTCACATCTGATGATTAAAATCAGGAAGAAAAACAACCTGATTAAGCATGATTAAAGTTATGCTCCACCACAGCCGGCTCTTTTCTACTCTTGATTGCAGAGCGTGGGGCCCAGAGATCCCTATGCACGGTCCACTGGAATGGGATCAACGTGATCTCTGTGTTGTTGCTTCAAGCTTTTCTTATCAGAGTAAGTATTGTTGGGATTACTAACAAATGAGAAACCATAGCCTCTTGCTTTTGGTGCAGGTGGAGTGGGCAGTGAGTCTAAGCCAAGGTTTGTGAACCCTTTTTTTCCTGGGAAGAGGGCTGCCAGCTTCCCTTCTTGATTTCTCTTGTTCAAATCATGCGTAGACGCCTCAGTCTGAGCAGATAATTACGAAAAAAATACAGCTAGCAGCCATTACTGGCTGTGTGAGTCACTCCTGCACTCCAGCCGATGTTACCATGGTTTCAAGACTGCATCTTCCTCTTCTCTGCTCCCTCTGCCCTCTATTCAGCTAATTTGTCACTCTGCTTCACACTCCTCCACAGTCAGACTCCACAGATTGATGCACACTTAACCCTGTAGAGAAGTGGGCTTTTTTGTCGCTTCTTTCTCTGATAACATTACCCTTTTCTTTTTCTAGTGTTTTTGAAATAGGCTCTCATCATGTAGCCCAGGCTGACCTTGGCTATAGAACTTGAATTTCTTATGTTCCTACCTGTATCTCCCAAGTCTCAAGAATTCAGGCATGTGCCACTATACCTGCCTATTGCCTTTTTCTTGAATTTAGAAAAAGCATACCAGGAGATATAACAACATGTGTTAACAGATGAAAATGAAAGTTGTAAATTCACATTTCAAGTACTGCAATTTTTACCATTTTCACCCAGTTTTTTATGATGTATACTGCATAGTTGACATCATATATAGGGTTTGTTTGTTTGTTTGTTTTTCTGTTTTTCAAGACATGTTTTCGCTGTGTAGCCCTGGCTGTCCTGGAACTTGGTCTGAGACCAAGCTGGCCTCCCACTCAGAGATGTGCCTGCCTCTCCTCCTGAGTGCAGGGATTAAGGGCATGTGCCACCACTGCCTGGCTATAGTTGTTTTCTTTTTTTTTTAAGATAGGATCTCATGTAACCCAGGCTAGCTTCACACTCACAATGTAGCTGAGAATGGTCTTGAACTTCTGATTCTTCCACCTCCACCTCCCAAGTCCTACTATCATAGGTATATGCCAACCACATGCACATTTACATGGTGCTGGGGTTAAAACCCAAGACTCAACACGTGGAGAGGCGGGGACAAAGGTTGCAGAAAGCAGCTGAGCCCTAGTACGTGCTTTTATATATGTCTGGTTGAACCTGCAGTGGACCTTTTTCTTATTCTTTTTCTGGAGCTATTGCTCTTGAGACACTCCTTTGGACAAATTCAGTCATACACCCAGGCTTGATTACTGTCTTTGTAGCTGTGATTATCTACTGCAATACACAGAGTTTCACAATGTGCCAAGCCAGCTGTATCATCCACTCTTTGTTTTGTCCTGTCCTGCATGTGTGTGGGTGCATGTAGATGTATAGGTACATGTATATGTATATGTATATGTATATGTATATGTATATGTATATGTA
>NW_021604701.1:473943-476135 GCF_004785775.1 Grammomys surdaster | reverse complement strand
ATGTATATGTATATGTATATGTATATGTATATGTATATGTATATGTATATGTATATGTATATGTATATGTATATGTATATGTGTGTGAGCATGTGGAAGCCAGAGGTCAACCTTGAGAGTCATTCCTCAAGAGTTCTCCATCTTTTTAAAATCAAGTCTGTCACTGGGACCTGGGAATCATGTCTGTCACTGGGACCAGGGACTCACTGTTTCAGATAGACTAGTGCTCTTCCTGTGACTGACACCCTAGCACTGGGATGATGAGCATACACCACAAACCCAGTAGTTTACACTGGTGCTAGGGATCAAACTCAGGTCCTTATGCTTGCATGGCAGGCACTTTACTGACTGAGCCCTAGCTCTGTAGCCTGGTTCTGACACAGCCCCCCTTCCTTGTTGACAGATCCTGGCTGTTGTAGCCCAGGCCGACCTTGATCTTTTTGCCTCAGGCTCCTTAGTGCTAGGGTGGTGTGTACCACCATGGCCAGCTTTCAAAATGACTTCTCACTGGGGCCTGAACACTGGCTTGTTTCATTCCTGCTCACTGTTGCAGCCACTAATTACCAGAAAGGCCAGTCCCAACTAAAATCAAACAAAAGGCAAAGGCAAAAACATCATCTGGTCCATGTGGCCCTAAGCAAGAGTCAACAGTATTATTAACTACCCCACTTCTCAACCAGACTTGGGAATTCAGTAGATGGGGGTTGGGGTTCCATCTCTGATGTGGAGAAGCAACCATCCCCTTCCATACTGGGCGCATTCTCCACAGCTGATACTATCAATCTGAAACAAGGAGGAACCAAAATGCAGTTAGAAGCTACAGCATCATAAAACAAAGGGGCCCATGAGTCACCTTCAAGTCCAGCAGGAGACTATTCAAAAGCTAAACTTAGCTTAGTTTGGTGGGACAGGCCCGTAATCTAGCATCCAGGAGGCAGAGGCAAGAGGACTGGAAATTTAAGGACAGTTTGGGCTGCATAGTGAGATCCTATCTAAAACAAACAACAACAAACAACAAAAGAAAAAACTCAAAATTTTAGGCTAGGGTGTGGCTCAATCATGAGGCTGTCGCCTGCCTGGCCTTTGTGAGGCCATGAATTTTATCACCAGTGTTGCAAAAACAAACAAAACCTAAGCTGAGTCAGATAGCCACGATGGGATAGTGATCTCATGGAATAGAGGGAAAAGTGTCATATATAAAATTTATTGGTGGAGGAGGGAAGGATTGTGGGGAAAGAGAAAAATGTATCCAAGTGGCACATGACTATATTCCCACCACTTGGGAGGCAGAAGCAGGAGGACACTGGAAGTTCCAGAACAGTCTAGGCTACTAAGCAAGGCTTCATCTCAAATAGAGAGATTGAGTGAGAAAGGGCACATTGGGATGCAAATTCAAAACTTGGGATGATAATTCAAAATTGAATTATCTTAGGTAAATGCTCTGAGTTAGTTATCGACTATGAAATTAATTCTCATGATAGTCTATAAGCAGATACTTGACCAGCTTCATCTCCCAGACGAAGGAAACTGAGCCCAAGAGCTTCTTCAAGGTCACAGGACTAATAGAAGGGGTTTTAAAGCAGGCTATGTGCTTCCAGAATTCAATGCATTATGCTGTGCTGTCAAACAAAATTTGAGCCAGGAGGTGGTGGCACATGTCTTTATCCCCAGCAATGAGAGGCAAGCAAATCTCTGAGAGTTCCAGGACAGCCAGGGCTACACATAGAGAAACTCTGTATCGAAAGGAAAAAAAAAAAAAAGAAAAGGAGGGAGGGAGAGATAGAAGGAGGGAGAAAAAGAGAAAAGAATTTTGGAAAATACAGAGACATGAATGACTATATAGATTGACACCAGTGGTCACACGCTATCCTGCTGAACAGTATTAATGGCTTGTCTGTCTTTTAGGTGTATATATTATGTACTACAGGATATATAACTTTAAAAATCACATTCTACACCTTGGTCTATAATCTTCCTTAAGGCTATTTCTGCACACACAGCTTATAATCGTTATTTTAAAATTAATTTAGGCTGCTTCCAATGTTTCTCCAAGGCAGACTTCTGCCACAGGCAATGGGATGAAAGGCTTTAAAAAAAAATCCATCTTTTGTATCCCATCAACTACTGCTGCAAAAAATAGAAAGAAAGAAAGAAAGAAAGAAAGAAAGAAAGAAAGAAAGAAAGAAAGAAAG
>NW_021604701.1:473266-473933 GCF_004785775.1 Grammomys surdaster | reverse complement strand
AAGAAAGAAAGAAAGAAAGAAAGAAAGAAAGAAAGAAAGAAAGAAAGCCACTAGGGAATGCAGGTCTGTGTTTGTGAGAGGACAGGAGAAGAAGGCCATTATCTAAGCTGGCTCTGCTATCCCTTTGTCTAACATCCCCCAAGGTATTAGCAAAGCCCACGCCAAGGAACTGCAGTGGCCAGAGGCTCTCACTGCGCATGCACAGGAAAGTGGGTGGGGCGAGAGAGAGCACAGAGCGGGTGCTGACGAGGGCAAGTAAAATCCTTAAGAACAGAACAGAGGCGGGGCTTTCTCGTCGTCGGGCAACCTTTGTACCCGCCTCTCCATAGGGCTTCGGCTTCTTATTGGTCAAATATCTCTAGTTCCTATAGGTCAAAGAACCAACGGACTGGGTCTGTCCCAAGCTATGCCTGATTCCGGAACCGTAGTAGAAATAGTTGATTGCGAAGCTGCTTTCAGGCATTGCTTAGGACATACCTGTGGGGCCTGAAGGGGGCTTTGCTAACACCGGAACAATTGGCCGGAGAGTTCAACCGCAAGCTTAGGAGATGCCGCCGAAAGGGAAAAGTGGTTCTGGAAAAGGAGGGAAAGGTAGACCAGCCGAGACAATCAGGGAGCGTAGGGGTGGATGAGGAGAAGGATGGGAGTAGACCGGCAGGTGGGGGTG
>NW_021604701.1:470918-472866 GCF_004785775.1 Grammomys surdaster | reverse complement strand
CCCCGCCCCTGTTTGCGTCTCTTCCCCCCCCCCCCCCCCCCCCACCGGGCGGGGGGGGGGCTGCTGTGGTTCAGGGTATACATGAGGTTCCAGTGCAGGGACCGTCGTGGCAGGCAAAGAAGCTGCTGGGGATGGTTCCCTGTGACCTGGAATTGGATTTTAGAGGTTTATTACCACTAAAATTGAATCTGATGAAACACCAGCAATAAAAGGAAGCCTACACTAGTGGTCCATGTAGGCCTCTTAACTAACATGACATATCCCCTCCCATGAAGAGGGACTCATTTCTTGAAGATGGGTGTTGGACACATCATTGTACTTTCAGGCTAGAAAAATAAGACAACTCTTAGTCATCCCTGGACAAAGTGGGGAAGATAGTAGCATCAAAGTACTGTGCTGAATGTAGTTCTGAGGGGTATATTATGGAAGGTGGAAAGAGGGTAAAGAAACAAACTGGAGATACTTTGGGCATGCCAAGATAAGCAGCAGCAATAGGATAAAGCATATTCGACCTGGAGAGTCCAGCCCCCAAAGTAGTTTCTGTAGTATAGAATTGCTGAAGTAAAACTTCAATACAAATAAACTAGTGAGAGGAATTAAAGCGGAAGAAGACTAAATCATGGGGGTTGTTCTGTATATGATGCTAATTATGGTCAGTTAGGGGACAGGAGGTCTTTTAAAGAGATCATTTCAGAAGTTGTGGTAAGAGATAGAGTTGGCCTGAACTAAGATTGTGGTTGTAGAAACCCAGAGAAGAGAGAAATAAAGGGAGTGTAGTAGAGTGACAAGGAACCAAGATGTTTTAAGGAAAGATATTCAGATGGCTGAGGCACCACAAAGCCATACCACAGCACATGGGCGGCTGAGGGGGAGGATCTGAGCTTGAGGTTGCCAGGAGTTCATTGTCCTTTAGCTGGTCAGCTCCTGATCATCCACCAAATAGTACCTGGCTACCTAAAAATATGTGTCCCCTTCCACAATGTTTCACTTGTTGGATTCTCAGAAAGTGTTCTGTCTTCCTCACTAGGATGTAAGTTCCTTGGCTGCAGCTATGAATCTTATTCACTTTATACCCCCAAGAACTGGAACTTAGGAATTATTTAGGAAACAATCGTTAAACTAAATACTTAATTTAGTCTTAGACTCCTTGGCCTCTAACACTTAGTATGCTGGTTTTGACACAAAACTTAAGAGTAGTAAGATGTGCTGCCAATGCTTGATAATCTGAATGTCACAAACTCCAGGAGGATATCAGTAGCCATTGTGGTAGACTGCAAGGGAAAAATATAAATGTGTGTGTGTGTGTGTATGTGTGTGTGTGTGTATTCTAACCCTGAGATACAACCAAACCTCTCAAAATACATTCTTAGAGATTTTGCATGTTAGAATTTCACGTGTCAAAAACACCCTCACAGAACAGAATAGAAATTATATAATTTTATATAATGGCAGTGTTTAGTGTTCTGCCATTAGAAGGCAAGATTTGGAATGGGGTCTGAAGAATCTGGACCAGGCTTCTGGAGCTCCCTCATCCATGGCCACACTCATTTCTTTATTTTCTGTGAAGTATTCTGTAGGGCACATTTCCTGTTATTAGAGATGAGTCACAGAGTAAGTTAACTTGATTGCATGACTCACCATGTAGGCTTTTGGAACTTGGAGCTGAAATGGATGGATTACTTTGTGTTATGAGTTGGACTTATCTATAAATGTCAAAGTACAGTTGAGATGAGTTCCTATCCTCTCTTTTCTAAAGGAGGTGCAGCCTCTGGGAGTGACAGTGCTGATAAGAAGTCTCAGGGTCCTAAAGGTGGTGGCAGTGCAGTAAAGGTGAGTTATCTTATGTGTTTCCTTTTTCCATGTAAAGTGTTAAGGTAGGTGTGTGTGTGTGTATGTGTGTGTGTGTATGTGTGTGTGTGTATGTGTGTGTGTGTATGTGTGTGTGTGT
>NW_021604701.1:434326-469326 GCF_004785775.1 Grammomys surdaster | reverse complement strand
CTTCTAAAACTATATAGTTCAATGGCATGGTCAGAATACTGACACTGATACAGAGCATTGAGCTACACCTCAAGCCTTCCACCCTATATAAAGAGCACTCTCATTGCCCCTTTATAACTAGACACCCCCCTCCTCCTGCCTCTACTTCTATCCCCTCAACACACATACTTTTGTCTTTTTGAGACAGAGTCTTCTTTAGCCCTGGGTGGCCTCAAGTTCATTGTGTAGCAAAGGATGGCCTTGACTTTTTTACCCTCCTGTTTCTACCTTCCAAATGTTGGAATTAGAGGCTTCTAACCTATCCCTTGTCTTTCTATTCCCATTTTGGGTGAGTTTTTTGTTATTATTATTTTCTGTATTTGTTTTGTCATTTTGAGACAGAGTCTCACTGTGTAGCCCTGGCTGTCCTAGAACTTACTGTATAGACTAGGCTGGCCTTAAACGCACAGAAATCACCTGCCTCTTCCTCCTAAGTGCTGGAATTAAAGGCATGTGCCACTATACCCAATTTTTAATAATTTTAAGTATGTCACATTGGATGGAATCATATGACCTTTGGTGAGTGCTAGTTTTTGCACAGTGTAATTTTTTGGTGGTTTCATTCAGATTGTTTCGACAGTAGTTTGTTACTATGTGTTGCTAAGTTCTGTTTCATATTAGAAGTATCACATCTGTTTTAGCATGTACCTGCTAAAGGATATTAGGATTTCTATTGTTCTCAAATGCTCAGGTACCACAAGAACCCTAGAACCAACCACACCTCTGTAACCACATGCTGTTCCTGTGTCACTAAGGGCTCTGAGTCATACCTGCTGAGACTCCCTCTTTCTGTTTCCTATCTGTTCAGATCAATTTCAGGTTCTAAAGCTGGCCATGCTCCTCAGCACCTCCTAGGCTTCCATATGTTCTGTCCTCCAAATCTCCTCAGAAATGGAAATGCCTCTAAGGGCTTCATCCTCACACTAAGGAACCTTGACTGCTTTTCCTTGTACTCATTCACCTGCTAGATCTCAAAGAGGGGTCAGTCCAGTAGGCCACTTTCTCTGAACAGAACCCAAAGTGCGAGGCCCTCTAGGGAGACCCAGTCTTGGTAATGGGAACCCCAAACCCAATCATGGACGGCCCTCAGTGTTGCTCAGCAGCCTTTTCCCATTTCCTTCAAGCCAGCCAGCACTGTGCTACAGTCAGCAGGTAACTGGGGCCAGTGGTTCTCTACCTGGGTGTTGAGGACTGAGCTCATTATATTCCTGAAGAGCTCAACCTTCCAGTGCCCATGGGGACTTCAGGTCTGCTGCATCAGGATCTCTGGACTTGGGACCTGCCCCTGAATATCTTAAGAAGCTCTGGAGGTTTTTCAAATGTGCTGCCAGAGTTAAACACCAGTCTAGTCTCAGGGGTTGCTAATGTGAGGATTTAATGAGATCCATTCATACAAAGCACTTAGCACTTTGAAGTTGTCTTTAATTCAAGGAGAGATAAGAGAATAAAGGGCTAATAGCATAACTGAACTAAGCATCTTTCTTTGAGAAAGTTCTGTTTTCAAAATCTTGAACATAAATGACCTGGATGGACAGCTAAGGAATCAAAAATCCCTTAAATGAAAATATACTGATTTCACAATTAAAAAAAAAAAGTTTTTCTTTTCTTTTTTTTTTTCTTTTTTTTTTTTTTCCAAGACAGGGTTTCTCTGTGTAGCCCTGGCTGTCCTGGAACTCACTCTGTAGACCAGGCTAGCCTCGAACTCTCAAACTCAGAAATCCGCCTGCCTCTGCCTCCCAAGTGCTGGGATTAAAGGCGTGCATCAACTACAGTTACTTTCCTTGGTGCCTCGGGTTACATCCCCTGCATCTCCTCTATCCTTTCCCTCTCTTTCTTGTTTATTTATTTAGAGTTCTTAGCCCATGTTGACCTTGAACTCATTATGTACCTAGGACTGACCTAGAATTTATGATTGTCCTTTCTCAGCCTCTTAGGTGCTGAGTTTATGGGTGTACACCATGCTCAGTGAGAGAACCAGTCTAGAAGCTGTAGTTAAATCAGCTTGAGATCTGAGCCATGCTTGTCCCCCAGCATGCTGTCCTTTGCTGTCCAGCTTGCATACCTGTCTCATCTAGATAGGACTAGACACATTCTATACAAGCTGCTTGCCAGCAACTCTTATGACCTGAATTCAATCCCCAGGACTCAGGTGGTAGAAGGAAAAACTGACTCCTGCAACTGTCTTCTGACCTCCTCATGAGTATTATGGTACACATGCATCCTTACACAAATATGCACAGTCAATAAGAGGAATAAGTTTCTTTTAAATGGTGTTTGTTGGGTTGAAGAGATGACTCTGCAGTTAAGATGACTTTTTGGAAGGACCTCAAACCCATGTCAGATGGGGGCTCACAGCTGACTGTAACTCTAGGTCAAGGGAATCTGGTATCTCGTATCCCTGGCCTCTGCAGGCAGAGAGGAGGCCAGAAGACAATTGCAGGAGTCAGTTTTTCCTTCTACCACATGGGTCTTGGGGATTGAACTCAGGCAGCAGCAGTTTGTTGATGCTGGTTGCATAGCTTCCTCCATAATCACATGGGAACAGTCTTGGAGGCTTAAAGCATGTCCAAGGTCATGAAGAGAGCTGAGATTGGACTCCAGGACCCAAACAGTCAACCATTACGTTTCTTCTTCCAGTTTCCATTTAGGTACATGGAGAGGGGTAGGAGATTCCCATAGGCTAACTGCCCACTTTCCATCTAAATTGGGGTTCTGAGATACTGTTTGATATAGAAATGGGTTTGTGGCAGTCACTCCACTGGGCAAACTTGTACTACGTTCAGTGACTGAGTTAGATGTTTTGTAGTTACCAGGGATAATTCAGATGTGACTCTTGTAGCAAGAAGATTCATTTTCTTCTCCAAGTACTAACAGAGTATGCTTTTCTCTTATAGGTCAGACATATTCTATGTGAAAAACATGGGAAAATCATGGAAGCCATGGAAAAGTTAAAGTCTGGGATGAGATTCAGTGAAGTTGCCACACAATATAGTGAAGATAAAGCCAGACAAGGGGTATGTTTCTCTTTATCATTTATCATTAATTTTAGTAATATCTTTGTTTCAAGAAAAGTAGAAATGTCCAGCTTATGGGACTAAGGATGTAGCTAAATGGTAGGCACGACAAACCTTTCACAGATTACTTCCGAATGCAGCAGGATTATGAACACTCCTGCCCCATCCAGTCTTAGACTTCTTCCTCCCATTGTCCCTTGTGAGACAGCGTCTACATAGCCAGATGAATAATACAGCCCAGGGAGCCATTGTATTTATATTGGAACTCTTGGAAGCTACAGCAGAACTGCTCTCTTTTCTTAAGGCCACTTGATATTATATATCTTTTGGATTTTTCAGGGTGACTTGGGTTGGATGACCAGAGGATCCATGGTGGGTCCATTTCAAGAAGCAGCATTTGCCTTGCCTGTCAGTGGGATGGATAAGCCTGTGTTTACAGACCCACCAGTTAAGACAAAATTTGGATATCATATTATTATGGTTGAAGGGAGAAAATAAAATCATATGAAAGACTGAATAAGTGTTTTATATTTTGTTTATCTCTTTAAAAGGTATGAAATAATCCTCATGTTTTGTGAACTGTCAGTGTGGGTTCATAGGTAAGATCGCGTGGGTAATATTATGTAGTACAATCACTTTCAGTTCTCGGCAGTGACTCATGCGAACTCCTTTTAATTTATATTCCCATTGTATTCCCATTTTCCCCAGACTAATATTGACCCTCAGTGTGTTCCATAAATTAACTCTGAAACCATCTTCAGAGGAGTCATTTCAGGCCCTGAAAACCTTGGGCATCTAGAAGGTGAATTAGTACATGAAAAGGATAATTCAAGTTAGTCAACCTTGATCTTCCAGGACAGGTATTGTCTTAATATAGTACATGGTGGCCAAGTAGCCATTTAACATCAACTTTCTGCTTCAAATTATTTTTTATTATTAAGGTGCATGCATGTTTTTCTGAGTGTGCCTATGTGTGCGGGTACCAACAAAGGACAAAAGAGGGCACCAGAGTCCCTGAAGCTGGAGTTACAGATGGTTCTGGAAACCAAACTGGTCCTCTGCAAGAGCAGCAAGCTCTCTCTGAGCCATGTTCCAACTCTTCAACTTTCTGTTTAAATAAATGTCTATCAAAGAAGATACTTGGAGGTCTGCAGGTTTCTCAGCAGGAAAAGGTGCCTTCTGCTACATCTGATAGTTTAGTCCCTGAGACCCACATGGTAGAGAGAACTGGTAACTATAACTTGTCCTTTGCTTTAGTTAGGGTTTCTATTGCTGCAAAAAAAAAACACCATGACCATAAACAATTTGGGAAGGAAAGGGTTTGTTTCACTTATAGTTCCACACAGTAGTTCATCATTGAAGAAAGTCAAGGCAGAAACCTGGAGGCAGAAATTGAAGCAGAAGCTATGGAGAAGTGCTTGTTCCTCATGGCTTTCTCAGCCTGCTGTTTTGATTGAGGTTTGGTTTTTTACTTGTTTGTTTGTTTGTTTTAGAACCAAGGACTACCAACACAGAGGTGGCACCACCCACAATGAGTCAGGCCATCTCATATTTTTATCATCAGTTTAAAGAAATGCACTGCAGGCTTGCCTACAGAGTGATTTGGTGGTATTTTTTCAACTGAGGTTCCCTCTTCCCAAATGACTAGCTTTGACAACTTGACATAAAAGTAGCCAGCATATCCTCTGACCTCCTCGTCTATGCTATGTGCTTGCACACACACACACACACACACACAAAACTAAATGGTCTAATTTAAAATTAGAAAAAAAGGCACTTGATTCTCCCATGACGTTGTCTGTGCTAAACTAAGCAGGTATTCTCCAATTCCTAGTTAAAAGGACAAAATTTAATATAAAAACACTTTTCCTAGCCAGCAGGTGGTGGCACTCAGGAGGCAGGGGCAGGTGAATCTCTGTGAGTTTGAGGCCAGCCTAGTCAACAGAGTTCCAGGACAGTTAGGACTACACAGAGAAACCCTGCCTGGAGGGTAGAGACAAAAAAAGTACACTTTTCTTTTATGTTCATTGCATGTTGTCCTGGTTGGGGTTTTTTTGTTTGTTTGTTTGTTTTGTCAGATTACCTGTAAGTAAATCTATGAGACACTTTTCTTGGTTAATGCTTGATGTGGGAGGGCCCAGCCCACTGTGGGCGGTGCC
The DNA here is from genome assembly GCF_004785775.1 of Grammomys surdaster. Classification (NCBI taxonomy): domain Eukaryota; kingdom Metazoa; phylum Chordata; class Mammalia; order Rodentia; family Muridae; genus Grammomys; species Grammomys surdaster. Next base: position 464,114 of record NW_021604701.1, on the reverse strand, counting down.
ACCTCTGGATTGTGTAGGAAAGCAAATTGAGCAAGCCCTGAGGGGCAAGCCAATAAGCAGTGTTCCTCTGTGGCTTCTACTTCAGTTTCTGCCTCTAGGTTCCTGCAAGTTCCTGTCTTGACTTCCCTCAGTGAAGAAGAGTGACCTAACACCTGTAAGAAGAAATAAACCATTTTGGTCGTGGTAGGATTTTGTTTTGTTTTAAGAATTATTTATTTTATATATATGAATACTCTGGCCGGGTGGTGGCAGTGCACACCTTTAATCCCGGCACTTGGGAGGCAGAGGCAGGTGGATTTCTGAGTTCGAGGCCAGCCTGGTCTACAGAAGTGAGTTCCAGGACAGCCAGGGCTATACAGAGAAACCCTGTCACAAATAACCAAATATATATATATATATATATACACACACACACACACTCTGTAGTGTCTTCAGCCACTAGAAAAGGGCATCAGATCCCATTACAGATGATTGTGAGCCACCATGTGGTTGCTGGGAATTGAACTCAGAACCTCTGGAAGAGCAGTCAGTGCTCTTACCTGCTGAGCCCCTTGGTCATGGTGTTTTATCACAGCAATGGAAACCTAGCACATGGGTGTGATGGTTTGTATCTGCTCAGCCCAGGGAGTGGGGCACTATTAGAAGGTCTGGTCCTGTTGGAGTAGGTGTGGCCTTGTTGGAATAGGTGTGTCACTGTGAGTGTGGGCTTTAATACCTTCATCCTACCTGCCTGGAAGTCAGTCTTCCACTAGCAGCCTTCAGATGAAGATGTAGAACTCTCAGTTCCTCCTGCACCATGTCTTCCTGGATGCTGCCATGTTCCCACCTTGATGATACTGGACTGAACCTGTAAGGCAGCCGCATTAAATGTTGTCTTTTATAAGACTTGCCTTGGTCATGGTGTCTCTTCATAGCAGTAAAACCCTAAGACGATGGGTTATATTATGATTCACCTTTATATGAGTAATATTATGTTACCTATTTTAAAAATTATTTTTAAAACTGTGCATATGTGAGTGTTCAGTCATGTGTGTATGTAAAGGCCAGATGTTCTTCCTGTCAGCCTTGGTGAGTTTTTTGCTTGATTTTTTGGTTTTTATTTTTTAGATGGGGGCCCTTTGTCAGCTTGGGACTTACCAATTTCTACTAGACTGACTGGTCAGAAAGTGATAGGGATCTTCTTGTCTCTATCTTCCCAATACTAGTATCATAAACTCTTGCCACAACACCAGATTCTGGGGAATGAACTCAGCGTTCTTGCTTGTGCTTGTATAGCAAGAGGTTCACTGACTGAGCTGGCTCCTCACCCCAGTGGTATCTACATCCATCTCTCTATATATAGTTGTTATATTTATTTCTTTTGTGTGTGTATGTGCCCCAGTAAGTGTATGGAGGTCAGTGGACATCTTGCTGAGCTGGTTCTCTTTCCCCCATTTAGGTCTTGGGAGTCAAACTCAGGTCCATAGGCTTGGCAGCAAGATGGTCATAGAGCCATCTCGATAGTACTTTGTCTCTATATTTTAAAATTTTTTAAGTGCTATTTTTATGACATAAAAATGTAAAATGAATAATAAAGCACCATACTGCTTTAAAAATAAAAATTTGCTGATTTTTTAATTAAAAAATTTAACTAGTATTTGTGTGTATACATGAAATGTGTGCACAGAATACATGTAACACCCCATAAGTGTGGAGGTTAGAAAACAGCTTTCAAGAGTCATTCACTCCAGCTCCCTTCACATGGTTTTCCAAGACTGAACTCATGTCTCCTGGCTTGCACAGTCTTAGTCAGTGTCCTATTGTTGACAAGAGACACTATGACCACTACAACTCTTACAAAAGAAAGTAGTTGGAGTTTGTTTACAGTTTCAGAGGTTTAATCCATTATCACAGTGGGAAGCAAGACAGCGTAAAAGCAGACATGGTGCTGGAGAAGTAGCTGAGAGTTCTACATCTGGATCATCAGGCAATGAGAAGAGAGAAATGCACTTCCTCTAACTAAGCCACACCTCCTATTCCTTCTGGATTAGTACAACTCCCTGATGACTAAGTATTCAAATATATGAGCCTATGGGACCCATTGTTACTCAAACCAGCACACAAAACAAACACCTTTTTACCTGCTGAGCCATCTCACTGGCCCCTATAACTGATGATTGATTTTTTTTTTAACACAACATATTCTTTCTTCAACTCCATCCAGTGGTAGACATTGGTGATTTTGCCTACAGACTCAACTTTCCCATTTTTAAAAACTCTGAATTTCTGCCATTAAGCAGGCATACCACTATAACAGAAAAGTGTTCAAAATAAGCTAGCCATGGTGCTACATGCTTGTAATCCCAGACCACTGGGGCTTAGGTTGGGGGCTTATGAGTTCAAGGCCAGTCTGGAACTACATAGCAAGTTCCAGGCCAACTTGGAATACAATATCTTGGCTCTGTCTCAAATCAGCGCTCAGCTAAAATGTAAAGAAAGTATTGAAGTAGTAGTTTCACATAATATAATAGTACCTTAAACCACTTTCAAAGGGCTGGGGATGCAGCACAGTAATAGAGCACTTGCCTAGCATAAGCAAGGCCCTGGCTTCCATCCCCAGTCCACACCCACAAAGAGTAAATAATCTCACATACATATCTGTAACAATGAATAATGGCAATAAACTCTAAAACTCTTGAAACTTCGAAAAGCTTTTTAGTACCCGGTCTTCTGCTCTGGGCAGTGACCCACTCAATATATTGTGAATGCCTGTTGTCATCTCCAAGAGGAAGTCAGAGACTGGAAAATTGTACCAAAAAAACTAGATTCTGTGGCCTGGGGAACAATTAAAACTAGCCTGGGTGAAAGTAGGGAGGAATAAGCCTCTTACACTAAGTGACCCTTTGGGAAGTTAGCCTTTGATTGGTAATTATGATTCTGAAGGAGTTGATAAAAGGAAAACATTGAGGAGTTTTAGGCTGGGCGTGGTGGCTCAGCCCTTTAATCCTAGCACTTGGGAGGCAAGGGTATTATGATCTCTACGATCTCTGTGAGTTCAAGGCCAGCTCAGTCAGCATAGCAAGATCCAAAACATCCAGGGCTCCACAGACAGATCCTGACTCAAAAACCAAAACTCAAAAAAAAACAAAACAAACAAGGCATTTTAAAGATTTTTTTATGTTTTTGTTTTTTGAGAAAGGGTTTCTTTGTGTAGCCCTATCTGTCCTCAACTTGATCTGTAGACAAGGCTGATCTTGAACTCACAGAGACCCACCTGCCTCTGCCTCTCCAGTGCTGGGATTAAAGGTGTGTACTACCACTACTGTCTGGTAAAGTTTAAGACATTCAGCACGACTGGGGAATGTACAAGGGAAGTGGGAATGTGAATCGTAACCTCTATGAAGAGTAATTTGGCAGAATTCTCAAATTTAGAAATATATCATTGACCCCAGAACTCCATTTCTAAGAATTTATTGCATAAAAGGCATACACATACTCATTATAGCACTACTTGGAAGGAAACTAAGTGTTCAGTAGAGTACCATGAAGTCAGGTGTGCTATGGTGTACAGAGCAAACTAGCACTAGGATAGGAAAAATGTATACAAAAAGAACTTGGGGTATATGTAGCTCAGTGTTGAGCACTTACCTCACATTTGAAAGGCCCTGAATTCATCCTAATGCTGCCAAACAATGTAGACAATCACTGGGAATGGCATCTAGAACCGAAGGGGAGAAGCAGACTAAGGAATTTTGACCTCATACCATTAGATTTGGACTTCCTCCTTGTTTCTCAGACAAGGTCTCACTGTGTCACCCCAACTGACCTAGAACTTGCTCTGTAGACTAGGCTAGCCTTGAACTCTCAAATCTGCCTCCCCAGTTCTAGGATTAAAGGCATACACCATCACACCCAGTTAAACCAGAGGACTTCAATATTTTGACATGAAAGCCTTTGGCAGTGTGCCCAAAGCTGTACATCCCTTCTCAGAGTTGAGAGGGTTTCATTGTTGATTTTTAGTTGCTTTTTTTTTTTAAGATGAAGTCTCTTACTATGCCCTGTGTTCAAATTTCTTTGTTGTTGTTTTAGATTTTTTTTTTTATGTGTGTGTGCCTGATGATTCTGTTTACCTCTTGACAGTCCAGAAGAGGGCATCAGATCCCCAGGAGCTGGAGTTATAGGCAGTTGTAAGCCACTTGATATGGATGCTGGGAACAAAACTTAGATCCTCCTAAGAACAATAACAGCTATCTCTACAGTTCTGTTTCTCAGAGCTTTTATTAAACTCATGAATAAATATATAAGATTGGGGGCTGGAGAGATGGTGTATTAGTTGGGGGTTCTCTAGAGTCACAGAACTTATAGGCAGTCTCTATACAGTAAGGGAGTTTGTTGATACAAACTTACAGTCTGTAGTCCAACTCCCCAACAATGGTCAGCAGCAGCTGTGAATGGAAGTCCAAGGATCTAGTAGTTGCTTAGTCCCACAAGGTAAGCAGCCAAAGAAGAGTGAGCCTTCCTTCCTTCCAATGTCCCCATATAGGTCTCCACCAGAAGGTGTGGCCCAGATTAAAAGTGTGTGCCACCATGCCTGGATCTGGGACTTGCTTTGTCCCAGATGACCTTGAACTCAGAGATCTGCTTGCCTTAGTCTCCTGGGATTCGTAGCCACTATGCCTCAAGATCTCCAAGTAAAGATCCAGGTCAGAAACTTGTAACTCCCAGCCTCAAGATCAGGATCACAGGTGAGCCTTCCAATTCTGGATTGTAGTTCACTCCAGATATAGTCAAGTTGACAACCAGGAATAGCCATTACAGATGGCTCAGTGGTTAAGAGCTCTGGCTTCTCTTTCAGAGAACCCAGGTTCCATTCATAGCACCCACATGGCAGCTCACAACTGTCTGTTACTCCAGTCTCAGGGGATCTGAAAGCCCTCTTCTGACCTCCTCAGGAACCAAGCATGCACACTGTGCACAGATATACATGGATACAAACACCTATATACATAAAAAGTAAATAAAGCCAGGCAGTGGTGGCACACGACTTTAATCCCAGCACTTGGGAGGCAGAGGCAGGTGGATTTCTGAGTTCGAGGCCAGCCTGGTCTACAGAGTGAGTTCCAGGACAGCCAGGGCTACACAGAGAAACCCTGTCTCGAAAAACCAAAAAAAAAAAAATTCTTATGTGTGTGTACATCTTTATTTCATAGCACCTAATGGTAGATATAAAACCCAGTTTTATGGGGATCAAACTCAAGACTGTATACAATAAACACATGCTCTTCCTTGATAATCATGACTATTAGTGGTACTTTTGAGATATCTACAGAATAAAATCAGTAATTTCTATGTGTGACAATCAGGCAATGCTTTTGCAGTTTGTGGCAGTGCAGGCTTTTAATCTTAGCATTTGGAAGGCAAAAGAAAGTAGATCTCTGAGTTCCAGGCCAGCCTGGTATAGGGAGCTATTTCCAGGCCAGCCAGGGCTACACAAAAATTTTTGTTTCAAAAGAACAAAAACATGTGTTTTGAACAATATAAAACTTGGTGTGTCTCAAGTGTACAGCATTGGAGAGGCAATAGTGAAGAATCATGCCTGGCCAATCTAGTGAGGTCTTGTCCAAACAAAACAAACCCAAACAAACCCACAGTGTTATGAAATATAATGCTGTGAGGGGGTACCTGGCGGGCTCATGCCAAGGTGTGCCCTTAAAAAATTATGCCATGCAACAGATCTGGTATAAAGGGGATTTATTTGGGGAAGGAAGGGAATGAGGACCTAGAGAAGGGTTAAAGGCAGACAGTAGACTTGTAGGTGGGCAGACAGATGGGAGCAGAGCCATGAGGGCAATGGAGAGGATGGGGCACAGAGAAGGACAGAGAACAGGGTCAGGGTTGGGGGAGAAAATGCGGGAAGAGAGAGAACACTGGATGGTGGGCACTCTTTTTATGTGCAGCCCCACACCTGGAGCACCTGGTGGCTATGGTAGCATGTAATGACATATACCACTGCTAGGGGCCTGGGAGAAGTCTGCACTGCTACCACCCAGCTTGTTCAATTTTTAAAGAGTTTTCAACATTTCTTCCATTCATTCATTCATTCATTCATTCATTCATTCACTTTACATTCCGCTCACTGCCTCCCCCCCACCAACAGTCACCCTGTCCCACAATCCTACCCTCATCTGCCCTTCCCTTCTCCTCTGAGAGGGTGGGGCCTCTCATGGGTAACCCTCCTCCCCCCATACTCTGGCACATCAAGTCTCTGCAGGGCTAGGCACATCCTCTCCCACTGAGGCCAGACAGGGCAGCCCAGCTAGAGGAACATATCCCACAGACAGGCATCAGCTTTTGGGATAGCCCCTGTTCCAGTTGTTTGGGACCCACAGGAAGACCAAGCTGCACATCTACTACATATGTGCAGGTGACCTAGGTCCAGCCTGTGTATGCTCTTTGGTTGGTGGTTCAGACTCTGAGAGCCCCAAGGGTCCAGATTAGTTGACTCTGTTGGTCTTCCTATAGAGTTCCTATCCCCTTCAGGTCCCCAAATCCTTCTCTTCTATAAGAGTCCCCAAGCTCCATCCACTGCTCATCTATGGGTCTCTGCATCTGTCTGAATCAGCTGCTGGGTGGTACCTCTCAGAACAGCCATGCTAGGTTCCTGTCTGCAAGCATAACAGACTATCATTAAAGTGTCAGGGATGGGTGCTTGCCCATGGGATGGGTCTCAATTGGGCTGGTTATTGGTTGGCCATCAGTCTCTGCTCCGGGGATGGGGAGGTTCAAGGTCAGGTATGGGGAGGGACAGGAGAGATGACTGGATGGCCATGAGAATGAATGGAAATCTGACTGACAGGGATGAGGAGGTGGGGAACATCTCCAGAATGGGACAGAGACCTGGGATAACGGAGTCGCTCAAGAATCAATGGGCGTAGGGCTGGAGAGATGGCTCAGCGGTTAAGAGCACTGACTGCTCTTCCAGAGTTCAATTCCCAGCCATCTGTAATGGGATCCGATGCCCTCTTCTGGTGTGTCTGAAGATAGCTGCAGTGTACTCATATAAATAAATAAATAACTCTTAAAAAAAAAGTCAATGGGTGTGACCTTAGCTGTGACTCATAGCTTTGGGAATATAGAATCTGAAGAGGCTTGTTCTGTTTTTTTTTTGTTTGTTTTGTTTTGTTTTTTAAGTCAGGGTCTTATATATCCCAGGCTGGCCTCAAATTCACTATGTAGCAGACGATGACCTTGAACTGATTCAGTCCTCCTGACATCACCTCATAATGGTAGGATGACAAATGTGCAGTGGTGCCACAGCACCAATCCCCCTGGCCACTCTTAGAAAAGGCACAAGCTTAAGAAGCTGCAGGAAACCTAGGAGCAGTGGGGAATGCAAAGACAGAGAGGGGTTCTGTGTGCTAAGTGACGTTAGGTAGGAGCAGCGCTGAGGCCATGGTGGGTGGCACTCAGAGTCCAAAGTGCAAATGCCTTTGTTTTCCCCTTAAATCTTCATGAGGTGTGAACAGGCCAGAAGCTGGATATTTGGAGAAGTATTTTCTCAGACATGGAGATCACTAATCAGGGGACCTAGGAAAACTCTTCAGTGAAGTCACTGTTAAGTTCCAATTGATAGCAAGCTGAACTGGCCCCCAGAGGTCAAGCCCAAGTGTTTGCCTCTGAACACTTGACCCGTGAAGGTTTCTGTGTAGAGCATCTAAACCAGTCTCCTGTCCTCACTTAACAACCCTGGTGGGAATAGGTACTTACCAAACCTTTAAATGAGTCTTCATTTTCAGATGTTTATTGAACAGTAGTCAACTAAATTGAATTCTAGACCCTGGGGATACATTAGTGCACAAGACAAGGTAAGTCCCTGCAGCCACAGATCTTAAGAGTGGGGTAATAGTTAATCCACACCATGGGGTGGGGGGCTCTTTCAGGAACAGGGTTGGAAACTTTAAATAGAAGGAGCTATGAAAAATTAGTCTTTGTTCTTGGCTCCTGGCACATAGCTCCTAAAACTCTGAAAAATCTACTGAGTGATGTGTTTGCTGATGAAATGGTTGGTGGTTAGACACCCCCCACCCTCTGTCCCAGTACTGGAATAGCAGGTAGCCATAAGACCAAGGTATCATTAGAGGGTGGGGCTGCCCAACCTCCAGGGCTATAAATATGGGTTAATCGCTAATGGCCAACTACTTAAGCATGCTTACTTAGTTCATTAATTGTCCAAAAATATCTCCAGCACTGCATAAAACAATGGAATTTGAGGGTTAGGTTAGTGGTTTTCAACCTCACAGGGGTTGCCTAAGACCACTGGGAAACGCATATTTACAATTCATAACAGTAGCCAAATTACTTATGAAGTAACAATGAAATAATTTTATGGATGGGGTCTTTACAACATGAGCGATTGTACTAAAGGATCTCAGCATTAGGAAGGTTGAGAACCACTGGTAGCTTAATGCACCTAGTTGAAGGGATTGTGGTGTTGCTGGAGGGTGTGGGAGCTCCTTGCAACCTCCTTTTTTGTTTGTTTGTTTTTTCGAGACAGGGTTTCTCTGTGTAGCCCTTGTCCTGGCACTCACTCTGTAGACCAGGCTGGCCTCGAACTAGAAATCCACCTGTCTCTGCCTCCCAAGTGCTGGGATTAAAGGCGTGCGCCACCACTGCCCGGCATGCAATCTCCTTCATATCCTTTTTATTCCCTGTTCCTAGGTTTACTTTCTTTAATAAACTAAGTATAACAAACTGTTTTTAGGAGTACTATGACCTGGAAGAGCATAAAAGCCCAATTTGTAGCAATGTGTTATTAAGCACTATCCTTTGAGCAGAACAACTGCCATGTTATAAGACCAGCTGCATCTGCTTGCCAAAGATCAGCTTGGGCTTGGTGATATTCCCTCCCAGGAAGGGCAGGGAGCGTCACTGAACCTTTACCCAAATACTCATAGCTGCTTTAACTGTACTATAGCTTCTAGGTTTCATGGAGGGGCTGTAGTATATAGACTGGAAAGGACTGGGGGAAGGGGGCTCCATCCTTGCAGCCAAGCGAAAATCATCACGCTGGGCGGACTTTCCCAGTGTGACTACTTTGCTCACCCGTTTCAGTCAATAACTCCTCACCTGTGAAATGTAAGCTCATAAACTCATTGGTTCTCCAGGGTGAATCATACTTTGGTTTGTCATTCGGATCTTTAGAGAAGGGATAGACATTGCTTAGTTCTTCCACACTGGGAGAAAATTCTTTTAACACTACCCTGTAAAGGAAGACTTTGTGGAACTGAGGACTAAAACTTGTAGTCTCACACTAACTCTGGAGAGTGTCTAAACTGAACTGCAGGGTACTGGTTGGTATCCAGAGAAGTGTTCTGGGTGTCACAGTGAAGAGAGTAAAAAGAACTCAGTGTTACATAGTTGCTTTTCATTCAGTATAAGGTTAAGTCTCAGTTTTACGCCTTACTATGTCATTCATCATGGACAGGTCACATTGAGCCTTGGATGTTCAGTTCAAACACAAAACCACTACCTTCCACCTCAAAAGTTATGGTAAGGATTAAACAAGAGGCCTGTGTGATGTACTCAATATCCAGTAGGCACATTGTTAACACTAATTCTTTGATGACAGCATATAGAGTGCTGCACTTGGTGTTTCTGAAGGTGAATCAGATTCTTATCTAGTTAACAATTCAAAGAGAGGATGTGATAGCATCCAAACACCAGTATAAGTGGGGAATAGTGTTATACATCCTTAATCCCAGCTCCAGGGAGGCAGAGGCTGGCAGATCTCTCTGAGTTTCAGGACAACCAGCACTATGTAGAGACCTTGTCTCAAAAAACTGAAGAAAGGGCTGGAGAGATAGCTCAGTGGTTAAGAGCACTAACTGTTCTTCCAGAGGTCCTGAGTTCAATTCCCAGCAACCACATGGAGGCTCACAACCATCTGTAATGGGATCTGATGCCCTCTTCTGGTGTGTCTGAAGAGAGCTTCAGTGTGCTCACATAAAAGAAATGAATAAATCTTAAAAAAAAAAACTGAAGAAAAAACCCACAGCATAACTGATTTGAAGAAAAGCAAAGTGAAGAATGACTAACTAGTTGGTAGAGTGACTCCAGGGCAGGCTACAAGTGCCAGAGAATGCTAGTACAGGTACTGTCTGCAGCTAAGCTGGAAGCACAAACACCACATCTCTTAGATTAGAGATCTCTTAGATTTGGAATGCTAAATGATGAGCTTATTGGAACTAAAGAGTTTCTGTATATGTCTGCCTACCACCTTGTGAAAGAAAAATGAATGGAAAAACTCTTGAGAAAAGTCACTTTAATTTTCAGAACTGAGCTAACAGACAAGATGGTCCTTTTCAGAACAGCTTCACAAAACTTTAGGTAATGTCAACTAGAAGTAACACTTCTGAGTTTGCAAAAGTATGCCTAAAGGGGGGAAAATAAAATATTCAGGGAAGAACTGATGAAGAAAACAGTTATATTCAGTTTCACTTTGGACATAAGAAATAGGCTATAAAATTCTCAAATGTTAAGTTGCTTATACAAACTTAGAGTCATGAGCATGACCTCAGGATCTGCACTCTTTATATCAAGTGCTTTAACCAAGCAGTGGAGAGCCTCCTGTATCCTCCCACACTCTTTCAGTTCTTTCCCACGAGCTACAAGACTCTCATAGTCATTAGCAGCCTCCGCTGTGGGATCCTGGGGAGGATCAAGCAAAGGGTCACTTGTCAAAGGTTCAGGGGCACAGGGAGAGCTTTGTGAGGCTGGAGAAGTAGGCTCAGACATGGGCAAGTTGCTGGACTTGTTTCCTGAAGCCAGTGTTGCCCCAGAAGGCTGCTCTTCCGTGCAGGCTAAGGCTTCTTCATTGCTGTCTTCTGAAAGCCCTGGCTCACTCTCCTCCTCGCTGCTGTTATCAAGCCTTTCCTCCATATCTTCCACATCATCTAAAACCACATTGATCAGAGACCTCCTAGAAGCCAGAGACCTCCTAGAATGTAAGGATGTATTCACATCATCGGGTATTTTAGGTGAAAAAACCCTTCGAGATGGACTGCTGTCATTTTGCGGAGTTGAGGCATCAAATTGTTTCACAGATGAGAATGGGAAGGGAGAGATGCTAAATGAATTTGTGGAAGTACCTTTAAAAGCATCTTCTTCATCTTCATCATCTGAGAGGATCCTAGCTTTGTTTTTGGTTTTCACAGTAATCACTTCTGATTCTTCATCACTCTTATTAGAAGAATCCACACTGAGATTAAGTGCTGACTCTTCCCTGGCGTTAGCTGCAGGGCTTTGCAAGCTATTTTCTTTCTCAACATGTTCCAAAAACTTGCTGGAGAGATTTTGTCTAGTATCTGCAGAGTCTTCCAGGAAAAGATTGAAATCACATGCATACTGTGGTGGTGATTCTAAAGGGTCCTCTTTCAACTCCGACTGGGCCTCGATTGCTTGAGCACCCTGCAGTGCACTAGGGGATGCTGACAACTCATCAGATATTTCAATCATGGGTACATCTGATTCTCGGTTTTGATTTTCATTTGCTGTGGGACTATGGTGATAGAAAACCACACTATCCTGTAGATCTAAATTTGGCCCAAGATCAGCCTTGCTAGATTGTCTAGGTAAATACTGAAAACTTCCCAGGTTGTCTGATGGGGCCTCTTGCCCAGGTGATGCTTGTAATCCCTTCTTCTGCACAGCTTCATTTTCAGCTGCAAAACTTTTTGCAGGGCTCACTAAAGAGTCAGTCCAAACTCCTCCTATACTTCCAGCCTCCTGGGGTAAAGAAGCTATAGTGCCAGCATCAGATGTAGTCTCAAAGTGGTGCTGATCACCTTGCAGCGAAGTGACATCATGTGCCTCGGAGTGCTCTTGGGGCTCACTCTCTGCAGACTGATCATTAATGCTTATACTGGCCATCTGAGAACTGATAGCCTCTACCTGGGTAGGATTAGTCAGAAGGCGTGAAGGCTGAGGCTGGGGTTTGTTTAATTCAGTACCTTTCTTCTTCTGTTGAGAAGAAAATTCCTGTGCTTTGAGCCAGGTCTCCTCACTTCCAGTTCTTTGTCTTTCCATTGTATTTTGAGACTCGGATTCAACAAGGAATTGAGCTTTCTGAACTCTCTGATGAATGTACTGAGAGTCTTCCAGCATGTCAAGCTCTTCTTTAACAGACAGATCATGGGTAAACATCAAATCATGGTCTGAGATTCCTGCTATGCCCAGCGAGTGTAGGTAAGCAATATGCTCATCTAGTTTCTTATCAGATCTCCGCTGAGCAGCATGCAGACACTGAAGCTGCATCTGGGTGGCAGAGTTCTGCAGATCCCCAACTGTGAAGAGCTCTTTTAACTCTTGTTTGGTGAAATAGCGGAATGGGTTCTTCTTATCACCAGTAGTTTGTCTGATCAATGAGTCCTTGAAAACCTGTCTTCTATATATCTTTTCTTCCACAGTTCCACAAGTGATTAGCCGGTAAACCACAACATTCTCTTTCTGTCCAATTCGGTAAACTCTATCCACAGCTTGAGCATCAGTTGCAGGGTTCCAGCTAGGGTCAAAAATGACAACTCTAGTCGCTGCAGTTAATGTTAGGCCAACACCACCGACTTGAGTGGTAAGTAGAAAAACTGAGTATTCTTTATTTTGCTGGAATAACTGAATTCTTTTTTCTCGTTCCCAAAGATGAGTAACTGTGCCATCAATTCGCAATGTCTTAAAGTGCTTGTTCTTTAAGAGACGCTCAATAATGTTGAGAATTTGTCTCGACTGAGAAAACACGAGAGTCTGATGTCCTTCATCTTGAAGTCTCTCTAGCAGGGACATTAAGAATATCATTTTTCCAGACTCTTGCATCAGTGTATTGTCAGTTAAGTGATCAATGCTGTTCATATCTGAGGCATCTTCCTCATTTTCATCCTGAGCAGAGAATGTGGCAGTCCCTAGATTCAGCAAACGACAAGCTCGTGCAGATAACAGCCTAGGGTGGTCACAGAGCTTCTTTAAGACGCCCAGCTCAGCCAGAGGTGAGCGTGTCTCCATTAACAACTCCTTGATGTGATCTAAAGACACAAACTTCCTATAAATTTCCTCTTGTAAAGGCACAAGGCGTATCCAAACAATTAAATCATTTTTCCTGGTAAGGGAAAGCAGCTCACAAATGGCTTCAACACCTGGATTCTTCTCACCAAGTCTGGCCTCTGGGTTGTCTGCCTTTTTCATCTGCACTTCTTCTTTGGTCCTCCTTAGAAAATAGGGTTTTATGATTTCCATTAAGTTTTCAGATATCTTAAGTCCCAAGGCTTTTTCCCCAGCGGTAGCATCCTTCTCTCTTGCTCTAATAATAGGATTTTCATACTCCATTTTAAAAGTTTTTAATGTTCCTAACAAGGAACCTTGGCAAGCAAAATCAAACAGGGACCACAGTTCTTGCAGATTATTCTGGATTGGTGTTCCTGTGAGAAGGAGGCGGTTCCTTGCAGGAACAGCACGAGCACAGATTGCTGACTTGGTAGAGGCACTTTTGATCTTATGGGCTTCATCAAGGATGACATAATCCCATACAAATGCTTGTCCATTAAAGCTTGCAAGTTGCTGCCAATTATTGAGTAACATTTGGTAGGTAGTGATCACAACACCATTCCTTTGTTGAATCCGTGTCAGGCTTCTAGTGCGCTCATTCTTGCTGGAGCCATGAAAGGTTTTGACTCTCATTCCTGGAGTCCACTTGGCAAATTCTTTGACCCATGTATTAATGAGGTTGGTTGGCATGATCAATAGCACATGATTCACAAGTGAAGCATCGAACATACCTGACAGGAAAGCAATGATCTGAACAGTCTTTCCCAATCCCATATCATCTGCTAAGATGCCCCCTTTTCTTCCATCCTTATACAGGCTATAGAGAAAAGCGATGCCTTCTTTCTGGTGCTCAAAGAGTTTCTCATACAGCTCTCGGTAAAGCAGTAAGCCAGAGTTGCACACATCTGTAAATTCATCATCATCATCTTCTTCTTCTGCCAACTGCTCCAGAGCTTCCTGTAGTTTCTGGATTCTGCTCATCACCTTTTTGGTGGGAAAAATGTCCTTTGCCAAATTGAAAAGTTTCAATGATTCTTCCAGATCTCCATTCTTAGCTGCTTCTTTGGCTTCTTGCACATATCTATTTTTTAAAAAAAAGGTAAAAATAATGTGACATGGGACTCAGAAATTAGCTCAAGTGGTAGAATACTTGTTTGGCATGAAGGAGTTTCTGGAGTTAATTCCCAAGAAAGGAAACAGACTGAGCATTTAACCTATGAAAGCTTTAGAGTTCACTTTGGAATCCAGACTGTAGTTGGGCTTTTTAAAAAGGCAGTCTCAAGTATCCCTTAAAGTTCTTCTTAAACTCACTATATAGCCAAGGTTGACCTTGGACTGTCCTCTGGCCTCTATCCCACCTCAGGAGTGCTGGGCATTTTAGGCATGTGCTATGCCCAATTTTATATCTGGTGCTGGGGATTGAACTCAGGGCTTTGTGCATGCTAGGCAGCACTTTACCAGCTGAGGCTCATCCAGCCCTGTAACTGAGTTGGGTTTCTAATGCCCTCAAGCAAATCCCAGAGCTGTCATCTGACCTCTGCACACACATATCACACACAGTAACAATGAGTAAATAATTACTGTTGGGAATGTACATTAGTAAGTCTCTATAGAAGACATTCTCAAAAATGAGAATAAAACCACATTATAATCCAATTATATCACTTCTGAGCATTTACCCACCCAAATCAGTTAGCTTAGTATAGAGACCCCTTCATACCCATGTTCATCACAGTGCTATGCATGATATCAATATCATGGAAGCAGCCAGGCTCCCCATATACATATATGTGATATAAATATAAAATTGAGGGGCTGGAGAGATGGCTCAGAGGTTAAGAACACCACCTTCTCTTCCAGAGGACCCTGATTCAATTCCCAGCACCCACATGGCAGATTACAAAGGTCTGTAACTCCAGTTTCAAAGGATCTAATGCCCTCACACAGACATACATGCAAATTAAACACCAATGTGTATAAAAAATACAAAGGAATTTGTTGAGGGATGGTTTTGTACACTGTGTATTTCGGATGCTGATTTCTGTGGCCAGAGATCTGGTTGCAGTCCAGATGTTGGCACTGCCATGATTATTATAGCATCTCCTGTCTTAAGGATGTGTAAAGATTGTTTTCTTTTCTTTTTTTTTTTGGTTTTTCGAGACAGGGTTTCTCTGTATAGCCTGGGCTGTCCTGGAACTCACTCTGTAGACCAGGCTGGCCTCGAACTCAGAAATCCGCCTGCCTCTGCCTCCCGAGTGCTGGGATTAAAGGCGTGCGCCACCACCGCCCGGCAATACTTTTTTTTTTTTTTTTTTTTTTGGTTAAAGATTGTTTTCTATCACCTCTAATTGGTTAATAAAGACTTGATTCACCCAATAACTGGGCAGGAGAGGAGAGAGACAGGACTTCTGGTCCTAGTCAGGACAAGACTCAAATGGCAAGTAACAGGACAGGTAGCTGGGAGGTAGGCCAGGCCAGCATAGTCAGGTTAGAATAGATGAGTATCCTACCCAGCTATAGTGAAAGAGGCTTATAATATATCAGATCTATGTCATTATTTCAGAGCTAGGGCAGGCACAGAAAAGCCCCTTACCTTTACAGGAATTATAAAATCATCATCATAATAAAACACACAATTGAGCATTAATGACCATAAAAAAAGAATGAAATCTTTTATAGGGGTATCACCAGACCCAAATCCTCTTATTTGCAAGATCAATCAGACCCAGAAAGGTAAGTAGTGCTCTCTTTTTCCTCCCCACCCCCTCAGACAGCAAAAAGCAACAACACAACCGGAAGCTTAAAGAAGAGGTATCTATTGGAGACTGGGATAGGAGAAAGAGAAGAGGGAAAGGAAAGGAACACAGGAAGGTATAAAAGTGGGTGAGGTCCGGTATGGTGACACACATTTTAATCTCAGCATAGGAGAGGCAGAGGCAGGTGGATCCCTGAGTTCCAGGACAGCCTGCTCTAGAAAGGGAGTTCAAAGTGAGCCTCAGTTACACAGTCAGACTATATGTATGTGTATGTCTCTATGCATATATGTATATGTTTATATATAGAGTGAACATGATCAATACATAGTATAAACATATATGCAATATCTGTGCATTCCATTAATTTGTATACTCTGCACTAAAAATTATAATTTTTAAAAAGATAAGAGCATAAAAAGATGTTCCATGTTAGTTATCAGGGAAATGGAAACCAAAACCACAAAAAGATACCACTTTATAGTCCACCAGGACTAACTAAACAGTTAAGAATTTCTTTGTGGGGTTGGAGAAATGGCTCAGAGGTTAAGAGGACATGAGTTCAATTCCCAGCACCCACATGGGAGCTCTATAGCTCAAGTACCGGGGCTTCTAATATCCTCAACAGATATACATGCAGACAAAACACCAATGCACATAAAATAAAAATAAATTATATGTTTTTTAGAACTAATATCTTTGGAAGGTAATGAAAATGTCCAAAAATTGGCTATAGTAAAAGGTGCACAATTATTTGAACAGACCGTATTCACAATTATGTGAATATAATGAATGCCACTGAACTATACAGTATCAATAGGCAAAATGCCCGGCATAGGCAGCCAATAAAGGTGTTAACTCAAAACGTCTCTGGTGGACCCATAGTCTACAAAGTTTACGCTGCTAAGGCTATCCCTGACCTACACATGACTATATACATATATGAACATTCACGCTCATATACATACCCCCCACATCTATATACCTAGTACTGCTCACACCTATACACATAACATGTACATACATATACACACAAATCACCACAGACTATTAGAAGTACTTAGATCAAGGAATTAGGACTTTTAGCCTGTATTGGTTGGTTTTTGTCAACTTGACACAAACTTATATATACCTGAGAAGGGAATTTTATCTTTTCTTTTGAGATAGGGTCTCTGTATGTAGCTCTAGCTAGCCTTAAACTCCATAGGTAGCCCAGGCTGGTCTGGAACTCACAGACATCTGCCTACCTCTGCCTCTCAATTGCTGGATTAAAGGCGCACACCACCAGTCTGGGTAGAAAGAGGTTATTTGTTTGTTTGTGTTTTTCCTGAGACAGGGTTTCTCTGTAAAACCCTGACTGTCCTGAAACTTACTCTGTACACCAGGTTGGCCTTGAACTCATAGAGATCTGATTGCCTCTGCCCCCACTCCTACTCCCAACTCCCAATTCTAGGATTAAAGGCATACATCACCACTGCCCAGCCTAGAAAGAGGGAAGTTTAAGGAATGTTTCCATAGCCTAGTGGTTGTGGTGCATAATTTTAATCCTAGCACTCAGGAGGCAAAAGCAGATGGATTTCTGTGAGTTTGAGGCCAGCCTGGTCTACAAAAATGAGTTCCAGAACAGCCAGCCAGTGCTATTACCAAGAGAAAATGTGTCTCAAAAACAAAACACTGCTGAAATTGCTTGAAAGTATATGTGAATATATGTGAATTTCCTCCACCCATCTTGTATCAGAAATGATCTATGGGGGCTGGAGAGGTGGCTCAGCAGTTAAAAAGTACTGACTGTTTTTCTAGAGGACCCAGGTTCAAATCCCAGCACCCACATGGCAGCTCACAAGTGTCTGTAACTCTTAAGATCTGAAACCCTCACACAGACATACATGCTGGCAAAACGCCCATGTATATAAAATAAAAATACATTTCAGTAAGATCTTATGTCAAAGAAATAGAATGGAGAGTGACAGAGCAGGATGGCCAGTGTCCTCCTTTGGCCTTTATACATTTGCACATAGCTGCAGGCTACCTGCTCATATGCATGCACATACATTACACTCACAACCACCCTACCCCCAAATAAACCATAGGTCACCAAAAAAAAAAAACAACCAAAAACAAAGAAAGCCAGGCGGTGGTGGTGCACGCCTTTAATCCCAGCACTTGGGAGGCAGAGGCAGGCAGATATCTGAGTTCGAGGCCAGGCTGGTCTACAGAGTGAGTTCCAGGACAGCCAGGGCTATACAGAGAAACCCTGTCTCAAAAAACCAAACCAAACCAAACCAAACAAAAACAAAAACAAAAAACCATAGGTCAGCAAGATGGCTCAGAGGGTGAAGACTTGCCACCAAGTCTGACAGCTTGAGTTCAATTTCCAGAACCCAGATTATGTGTGGATGGAGAGAATCAACTCATTACGTTGTCCTCTGTCTTCCATATTCACGTGTGCAGATACACACATGCACACAAATACATGAAAAAGAAAAGAAAAAACCCTAGTGCATTAAAAGAGGAAAAATGCATTAAGGATTAGTCCCAGTATAATATTTAAAGGTTTTTGAGCCCCAAATTGGATCCAGAGAACTCTGACCTAATCAAAGGACTGACCAATAATCTCTTAATGAAGTCATAATAATCTAATAGTGGTATTGGGAGGCAGTGGGAATTAAAGATGGGACCCAGGTGGAGGAAGCATGTGACTGCAAATGTGGCCAGGAGGGCTATACATTGTCCCAGGTCACTTCCCTCCCCCCTTCCTGCTTCCTCTGCCATGCTACTGCCTCGTGCAGCTTTGCCTTGCCCAAAGAAGGCCTAAAAGCAATGGAGCCAGCCAAACATGTACCAAAACCTCTAAAATCATGAGCCTAAATAAATCTTAAGCTGTTTCCCCACATATTCTGCTACAGCAACAAGAAAGTGACTAACACAGAAGCAAACTTGCTCTTCTGAGAGATGTTCTCATCTAATCCCTTGATGAGGACAGAGAGCCAGACACCCAGCCCATTACTTCTCAAGATCATTACTTTTGCGATTAAATCTCCACCAGAGTTTTGGTGGGATCAAGTCATGGTAAAAACACTGGATTGTTCCCAACCATGGTGGCACATGTCTATATTCCCAGCATTACTGAGGCAGAGGCAATCAGATCTCTGTGAGTTTGAGGCCAGCCTGGTCTATAGAGTGAGTTCCAGAACAGCCAGGGCTACACAGAGAAATTCTGTCTCGAAAAACAAACAAACAAACAAAAACAAACAAATAAAAGCTACAACAGGATCTCTCCATGTCTCTGAAAGGTGGTCAGTACTGGGAGGGTGGTAGTAACCGGTAGTGGCAAGGCATATGGTACAACTATTACGTTAAATGATGCAAAGGGAACCTCAAAAAGGGGGATCAAGAAACTGAAAGGAAAAGGTACTGGTAAGACAACCTGCATGAACACGAAAACTGGAACGAACCTGATGTCCTCATGCTATACACTACTTTAACAGCTTCATGGTATACCAATGTATGGATATGGATGCAATAATATTTACTTCACAATTTTCCTATCAGTGGTATGTAGGGTATGTAGATTGGGCTGAGGACATAGCTCAAGGAGAAAGCACTTGTCTAACATCTAGAAAGCCCTAAGTTCAATCTTCAGCATGACCAATAAAAGATGGAGATTATTATTTCCTTCTAAAAACTGCTATCACTATCAATAAATACAATAAAGTGTGTGAGTGAGTGTGTGAGTGTGTGTGTGTGTGCGTGCGTGTGTGTGTGTGTGTGTGTGTGTGTGTGTGTGTGTGCGCGCATGCGCATCACCATGTCTGGCAAAAAGCCCTTTCTTTCCTAGTTTTGCTCACATCTGCAAGAAGCCTTTGCAGGGCTGTCCTCCTTGCACTCAATGGCAGTGAGTATCTAGAGACCCCTATATGGCCTTGTCCCTCCAGCCTGACAAATAAGCTGTTTGTATTACTTGAGGAAACCAGGATATTTTATAAGTTAAATAAATAATGGCAAAAATAAAATCTGGGCATCAAATAACTTAACCCAGTAAGAAGGCATCTCACACAATAAAATGGCTTACAGAGAAAAGGCAGGCTGGCGAGTTGGCTTAAGTAGGTAAAAAGGTGCTTGCAGCCCTGCATGAAGACTTGAGTTCAATCCCTGGAACAGATTTACACGAGAAGGAGAAAACTAACAGGAGTTGTTCTCTGGTCTCTGCATTCACTCCATGGCATTCAAGTATATCCCCTGACATCGGTAATGTAATAGAGAAATTTAAAGTGGGGTGGCACATACCAAACTAGTGCGCCTAACAACCTGAGTCCAATTCCAGGGACCTATACTGTAGGAGAAAACCAACTCTAGCAAGTTCTCCTTTGACCTTTGACTTCTACATGTGCCATTGTACATGTGCTCAAGATCACACACACAAATGATACTCTGGTCTGTTAAAGAGATCAAAGGCGACTTATATAATTGGGGGAAATATCTAAAAATGTGATCCATGTTCAGATGTCTACTTTGCCCATCCTGCTGATAGAGCACCAAAAACTTCAACACGTTGATGGAGCCAAACTCCCTACAGAGAATGAGTTTTTCTAAAGACATTTCTCTCTCTCTCTTTTTTGTTTGTTTGTTTTTTCGAGACATGGTTTCTCTGTGTAGCCCTGGCTGTCCTGGAACTCACTCTGTAGACCAGTCTGGCCTCGAACTCAGAGATCCACCTGCCTCTGCCTCCCAAGTGCTGGGATTAAAGTCATGCACCACCACTGCCCGGCTTCTAAAGATATTTCAAACCTGAATGTTAACAACAGCAAACAAACAGTGTTTACTTCAGGCCAGAAGTTGTACAAACTTCTCGAGTTTCACTCTTCTAATCCTAAATCTAAACAATGAACCTCAGAAAATCACCTTAGAATTTCAATTCTAAAGGAACATCTTTGAAGAAAACCAAGTAAGCCAGCTCATATATTTTTAATTTAATTACATTTTAAGCTTGACTTAATCTTTAAGCCTTGTTATAAATTACATCTTTTGAGATATTAAACTTGGAAGGCCACAGACTTTTTTATATAGATGGCCATTGTGAAGACACCTGAGAGTCAACTCTCTTGTGAAGCATACACACTTGTACTGTCCTGTCCTTACATGACTCCAGTTTTAAATATTTATAGACTCACTAACTTTGCTTCACTCTGGTTTGTCTTGAAATTCTTTTCTCCATTTTCATCTAAGAGGAGGTCCCTCGAGGGAAAACTCCTTAGAATACAGGTGGCTCTGTCCACTGCCAACACTGACTGACCTTTAATTCAGTGGGACATAGTATTACACACCTGTAATTCCATCACTATGGAGGCTCAGAGAGAAGGATGGAGAGTTCAAGAGCAGCCTGGGCATCACATAGTAAGGACCTGCCTCAAAAATAAACAAACAAACAAACAAATAAATCCATGGCTAGCACTGGGCAAAAATTAGTAGCATGTGAATCTCTGTGAGTTCAAGCCCAGCCAGGCCAGCCAGGACTACACAGAGAAACTTTGTCTCCAAGGGGTGGGAGAGGGGAACCAAAACTACAAGTCAACAACATAAATCTACATACTGTACAGATGACTCTATGGTGAAGAGCACTGGCTGCTCTTCCAGAGGACCCTGGTTCAATTCCCAGCATCCACATGGTGGCTCACAACCCACTGTATCTCCAGTCCCAGGAGGGGATGCCACACACCCTATTATAGTTGTGATCTTTTTCCCCTCTACTCATGAGTGGTTTTGAGCAACCTTTCATGTGCCCGTTTGGCATTATTAGTATGCTTTTAAGAGAAATGGCTACAAATCCCTTGCTTATATTTTATGTAGATTTTTAAAAATTAATTTTATTTATTTTCATTTTATGGGCATGGGTGTTTTGCCTGTATGTACGTGTGTGCACCACATAGGTACATGTGGTAGCCAGAAGACAGCATAGGATGCTGTAGGCCTGGAGTTACTAAACCGATTGTGAGCTACTATGTGGTTGCTGGGAATTGAACCTGGGTCTTCTAGAAGAGCAGTCAGTGCTCTTAACCTCTGAGCCATCTCTCTAACCCTGAACTACAGTTTTTAATAGTTAAATATTCCTCTCCACACACTTCTAAGCTCCAACTGGAGAAAGCCGATTCATTCACACGGCTTAATGGCTCCTTTGAGGGCATATGTCTTCCCTTCGCTCATTGACCATTATAATTGGCCACCTTTCCCTTTAATGCCAACACTCTGGTCAGGAAATGAAGTATTTTACAGCATCCACCATACACTATAAAGTATTTCCTTTTCGGATCCCATTTCCACTACCCTATTGCTAACAACTTGGAGACTATTTTTCCTCTTTTAGCCCAGGTCTGACGGTTGGCAAGTTAGGAGGACTCAAAGATTTCATCAGTTAATTGAAATTCAGGCTCTTAAAGAGTTCATACTCAAGAGTTATTTGACTGAGAGTTATTTGACAGGGCGCCCGCGGGGGCAGGGGACCTCCCTGAATTAGAAATCTGGTCAAATCCACAAGCAGTTCCTAGGGGGAGGTGGGAGCCATTCCATTTCAACCCCAGGCCAGGGACTGCAAGCTAGACCGTCCGGAAACCCAAACATACCTCAGGTAACTCTCCGCCAGTTGTGGGTTCAAAGTCTCCACTTCCGTCAAACCTTGGGAAGCCTCCATGGCCAAGGAAACCGGAGGGCCAAGGAAACCGGATTCCCAGTTAAAGCGGCGCTTGAATTTCGCTCGCTCCCGCCTTACCCAGGCTGGGCGGACAAACTAGAATGGTAGAGCCAACCGCCTGCCGCGAGGCTGGCCAACCCAGGATCCTGTGCGCTAGCGGTTTCCTAAGCCCCGCCCAGGAAGGTCTCGCGCCTGCGTCCTCGAGCACTGGCGCTAGCTAGCTATGTTAGCTAGCGTGGCCGATCGGT
The DNA here is from genome assembly GCF_004785775.1 of Grammomys surdaster. Taxonomy (NCBI): domain Eukaryota; kingdom Metazoa; phylum Chordata; class Mammalia; order Rodentia; family Muridae; genus Grammomys; species Grammomys surdaster. The sequence continues at coordinate 441,360 of NW_021604701.1, read as the reverse complement.
TTCGGCTGCTGATTCACGTGACCGGTGGTGATTTCCGTCCCATCCTAACTGCTGACGGTGAGTGTGAATGTTGAGTACTGAGAACGAAGGGAAGGAGTTGAGAGCGTGAGTAAAATGCGCGCTTGTTTCTCTTGTCCTTGTGAGTGGAGGCTATCTTATTGTAATGGCCCATAGAGGTCTCCATTGCCCCTTTCCCTCCCCGCAGAGGCAGAGGCAGGAGGATCTCTAGATCCAGCCCACACTGGGCTTGCTTATAAGCAAGTCTCAGAAACACACACACACGCCCACGCCCTTATTTACGCAATACTAAATAGATTCAGCAGGTTATGTATTTGAGGTTAGGGAAGGGGACATGATAGGATTTGAATGGGAAGGAATGGAAATCTTGTTAACACAGTACTCATATATGAAAGTCTGAAAAAATTTAAATGTAAAAAAAATAAATAATAGCTGGATTTGGTGGCACAAGCCTGTTGGGTTTCAGATCCGGGACAAATGGCTGAGGTGCATATATAACATACCAAAGTGGACCTGGCCTCTAGGTTCTCCCAACATCCCTCAGCCCCTCCTTGTTACGGGACATGACTAGCAAACTCCACCCTCCACACTACACTATCCAACCAGGGGCTGGGCCACCCAGCTGCTCTTCTTTATATAATCCAGACATTTTGGGTTTTTTCTCTCTGTACACGTGCTTTCTCTCTTTCTCCTCCCATTCTCTGTCTTCTTTTCCATGGTGACTTTACTGACCCCCTCCTGTGTGGTGGGTGAATTCGCCCGAAAGCTGCCCCCAATACACTTGCCTTTATACTTTAATTTGGCTTGAATTGGCTCATTTTGTCTGGAGATATCTTATCAAAGTCTAGGGTTCCAGCACCTTTGAGGTGGAAGCAGAAGGATTACGAATTCAAAATCTGTGGTTCAGGCCAATCCAAGCAACCTGTGAGAACCTGTGAGTGCTGGGGCTATCCCTCAGTAGTAGAGCATTTGCTTAGCTCTGTGAGTCTCTGGGTTCCTTAGTTTTGTAAAGATAAACAAATAAACACAATTATAATGTGGTCACCCCTTCAGAAGTTCTGGTTAAGATGCAGTCATTTTCAAAGGCAAAGCTCAGGCCTAAGGGAAATCGGAAAGACAGATACATAAGAGGTTGTGAACCGACAAAAATTACTCTGGTTTATATGCTGCTAAGAAAGCCACTCCTGGCCTGGCAGTGGTGGCGCATGCCTTTAATCCCAGCACTTGGGAGGCAGAGGCAGGCGGATTTCTGAATTCCAGGCCAGCTTGGTCTACAGAGTGGGTTCCAGGACAGCCAGGACTACACAGAGAAACCCTGTCTTGAAAAACCAAAAAAAAAAAAAAAAAAAAAAAAAAAAAAAAAAAAAAAAAAAAAAAAGAAAGAAAGAAAGCCACTCCTGAAGCCCAGAACTCTGTATACTGAGACAGAATTGTGATGAGTTCAAGGCCAGGAAGGACTAAAAACACACTGATGGAGACATGGACATTGTGATTCTCTCAGAAGCCAGTAGAACTGTTTTGTCTAGTTACTCACAATAAGCTTGGACTCGAACGAACTAACCACCCAGCAGCACTTCCTGCACCTATGTACAAGCTTTTATGGTATAAGCTGCCCCTGGGATGGACCCCAACATAAGAGACACCTGCACTAATATAAGAAACTATTTGGAATAAGACTTCCACTTTGAGTAGTGGTGGAGTAAAGTTCAACTTACCAAGACTTCCTTGGGAACTAACATCCTGGTTGGCAAGTTCAGACATGAATTTTAGACAAGTCCCATCTTGGTAGACAAATTAAGACATGAATATTAGACAAAAATTCCCTGCCACAGTTGAATACCCCAGCCAATGGGAATAAAATAAGTGTACAACAAAGACACACGTTCCCAAGAAAACCCCCCTATCTCTAAATCCTGACTAGTGGAATAAGTTGGCACAGGTGTTTATGGATTTGGGGCTTTAAAACCCTGTAGGATCTTAACTCGGGGTCATGGTTCTGTTCCTGAATCTGGACTGTGGCCCTGGGTGGCCAGTCCTGGGGCAGATGCTCAATAAACTATCCCTGTCTGACTGAGATGGGTGTTCGTGTGATTTGTGAGGCAATTCTTGGACCCCAACATTAAGGTAGTTTTAGACAAAATGATAAAACATCTGGAACTACATTAAATGACTCCAGTAGGGATTAAAAAGAGAGGGGTAAACAAAATTTGTTGATAATTCTGAGACTTCCTATAGAGTTTCATGATCCTCTTCTTTGGACTTCTCTGTGTGTGTTTGAAAGTGTCTGTATCAGAGGCATCTTAAAACAAAACAATACAAACAAAAAATTATCTAATCTGCAAATTACACTGAGTCACTTATGCTCACAAAATAGAAATAAAATGAGAGTCCAGTATGTGTACAGAGAACAATGAGGCAGAATAGCACCAGCACCACTGGCCAGGCCCTGTCCTGCACGCTGCCTGTGCTAAGCTTTACTCCTTACATGACCTTTCTGAGTGGCGGCGGCGGCTTCTTCTTCTTCTTCTTCTTCTTCTTCTTCTTCTTCTTCTTCTTCTTCTTCTTCTTCTTCTTCTTCTTCTTCTTTGTCGTCATCATCATCATCATCTCTTTACAGATGAGAAAATTGAAGCCCAGAAAAATTAAACAAATTTATGGGCCTAGAATATGGCCCCCTTGTTTCAGTGCTTGCCTAGTAAGGGAAGTGGAGGTAGGAAGATCAAAGTACAAGGTCATTCTCTGCTACAAAAGACTATCTCAAAAGAAAAACAAACTACTAAAGGCTACAAAAACAAAAGCCAAAACAAAACAAAAAACCTCAAAGGCGTGTTGACAGGCCTTAGGACTTCCCTTCTGAAAAACACTCTTTTTTACATTTAAGGCAGTCTGCCTTTTAAATTTTTGTTCTTTTTTGGCATTTTAAAATAAATTTAGCATACATTTACTTATTTAGGGGTGGGATGGTGCTGTATGGTGTTAGTCAAAGGACATCTTGCAGGAGTCAGTTTTCATCTTCTGCCATGTGAGTTCCAGGGAAGGAACTCAGGTTATCATACTTGGTGACAAGCACCTCTCCTGACTGAGCTATCTCATCCGGTCTTTTTTGGTGTTTTTAGGACAGGAAAACTCTGTGTAGCTGAAGATGACTATAAACTTCTATACTTCCTGACTCCACCTTCCAGGTGCTGGGATTACAGGCATGCAGTACCACACCTAGTTAGAGATGGAGTTGAGGATTGAATCCAGGTCTTTGTGTAGTCTACACAAGCACTTGACTAACTGAACTACATCTCCAGCCCCTTGCTGCTACTGCTGCCGAGCTGCTACCACCTTTTCTTCCTCCTCCTCTTCCTCCTCTTCTTCTTTTATTTCTCTTTTGCAGTGATCTAATCTGAGGATCAAACCTAGAGAATCAAACACATGTGAGGCAAATGCTGTGCTCGTAAACACTCTACTGGTTAGCTATAGAAAGCAATTGGGGGCTGGAGAGATGGCTCAGCCATTAAAAGGCTAGGGCCACAAGTAAAATGATTACACAGGTGAAGCCAGATGCAGAACCACACGCCTACAGTCATAGCACTCAGGAAATCGAGGCAGGAGGAACGAGAGTTCCAGACCAGACTGAGCTACATAGTGAGACTTGTCTCACAAAATATGGCAGCCTGGGATTGTAGCTGTGAGTGAGCATTTGTCTACTCTATTAAGTGAGCTGTGTCAGAATTCTAGACATGTTTATGTGTTTATACAACATCAGAGTTATTAAGGACAATAAGTAAGTTATAGGAATCATACTGGCTTTAATTCAACAAGTACTCCTGGTTTCACTTGTCATTCGTGACTGTTGGCAATCACTGCTTCTTTCATCCCAATCTCTTTATTATTGATATAATTGTCTGACTTGCTAAATGGCTCTAACTAGCCTGGTACTCACTTTGTCACTGAGCTAGCTGTAAAGTTATAGCATTCCTCTTGAGATGATAGTCCTAACCCACCATGCTCGACACAGCAGGAAATTTTTTGAGTATTAGAGTGAGCTGCGTGATGGAGGTAAGGGAAACTGAGCTCAAAAAGGGGAACAATGGCAAAGGTCTTTTACTCTGACAGTTTTCCTGGATGAGGCTTGTGTTGATTGATCAAGTAACAGGTCGGAGTACCTACCATATCTTATTCTTAAGATGACTTTTTTAATAGTCCCCAAAAATAGGGTTATATCTGGTGTGGTTGGTAAGCTCCTATGTCTGGTGTTTCTTATAGGGTTTGATATATTCACATATGTGATTATTTATTGCTACAAATAAATTATTTATCAGTTTGTGTTCATGCTGTGCTAACAGATAAAGGTTGTTTATTTCTCTAAACAAGTTGTACAGTCGTTCTGCCTTGGCATTCATTCTTAAAATGGAGTAAGTCAGGGCTAGGCACTACCTGGAAGCTATGGCCAGTTCTGTCCAACATAGAGGAACCCAGATCAAGTACAACCTGCTTTCCTTGTCTAGCATATGTGAGGCCCTGGGTTCAATCCCCAGCACTGCAAGAGAATAATTTTTAAAAGAATTATTCTTCTCTCTGCTTCCTGTCTGATACAAGATGAGACCCTCTTCTGCCACACACTGTCACCACTATGATGTTCTATCCAAGCAAGCATGGAGTGTGGAACCTCTAGTGCCATAAGCAGGAAAGAATAATCCTATCCTTGAGGAAAGAGGAGGAGGTGGTGGTGATAGGTGAAGAAAAGGATTCATTCACCCCTTTACAAATGCATTTATTCAACAATTTTGTGTTGAGCCTTTAACAGGAAGGCAAGCAAAGTCCCGAGTGCTTGGGTAAAGTGTCAGGCCAGACAGTTCATTGCTTTCAGAGAGTTCATGAAGGAGGTGGACTTGCAACAATAACCACACAAACATGGACACTGACCAACTCGATGAAAGTTGAGAAGCAGAACTAGAGGTAGTTATGGCAGCATGTTAGTTAGAAAACACTTGGTCCAGAGAGAAGCAACAGAAAGAGAAGGAAGAGCTCCTCGGGGAATAGAGTGATGGAAGGCCCTGAGGTTGGAAGAGGACTTGATATATATACATACAACTGCAAAGGTAGCAGCAGCACAGAGCAGAATGCCATGGTTGGAAGGCTGTTCTCAGGGAATGGCTCCATGGAAGGAAGGGAGTGATCCAGCATACGCTGGAGCAGTGCCAGAATCAAGACTCTAACCTGGATTTCTAGCCTGTCTAAATAAACTCTTTCCAGAATAGTCCATGACTTCCCTTTATATGAAAACGCAGAAGGCAAAGTAGGTGTTAGCAAAATACTGCTCTTGAGGACTAGGAACAAAAGAGAACTTTTTTTGTTTTGTTTTGAAACAGAGTCTCATTGTACAGTTCTGGCTGGACTAGAATTCTCTACGGAGACTAGACTGGCCTCGAACTCACAGAAATCTGCCTGCCTTTGGAGTGCTTGGGATTAAGGCATATACCATCAAGGGCAGCACAAGAGAAAGTTTTGGAGCTAGGTATAAGAATCACATGAAGCCTTCAGGAGCAAGAAATGGAGTGTGTTTGGGAAAACAAAACAGAAAACGATGGGGGACCAGAAAGATAGCTTAGATGGTTACAAGCCCTTGCTGGTCTTGCTTAGGACCCAAGTTAGGTTCCCAGTACCTACTTTGGGCTGCTTACAACTCCCTGTAGCTCCAGCTTCAGGAGTTCCATCACCCTGTTCTGCCCTCCATGGGCAGCTGCACTGTTGTGCACTTACCAGTACAGATGCATATATCTACCCCTAATAAAATAAAATAATTTAAAAATTGATTATTTTAAAACTTAGGAATTTGGAGCTGGAGAGATGGCTCAGCAGTTAAGGGCACTGACTGCTGTTCCAGAGGCCCTGAGTTCAAATCCCAACAACCACATGGTGGCTCACAACCATCTGTAATGGGATCCAATGATCTCTTCTGATGTGTGTCTGAAGACAGCTATAGTGTACAGTGTACTCATATAAATAAAAATAAATGAATCTTTAAAAACAGAACTTAGGAATTTAAACTCTGCTTCCACATAATCAGTTAGCCTTCATGTTTCCAGTCCTGTTCTTGTAAAATAGATGAGTTCTAAAAGAATAGCTGGGAAGGGCCGAGGCTTTTGAAGCTTTTTGTTGTTGTTGTTTGTTTCTTTTTTGAGACAAGATTTCCCAGCTGTAGCCCCAGCTGGCCTGGGACTCACTGTGTAGACCAGTTTGGCCTACAAATTCACAAAGATCTGTCTGCTTCTGCTAGCGGAATGCTGCTGGGATCAAAGGTCGGCTCCACAAGAAGGTGAGGGAAGGGCTTCAGGAGGGTAGAGGAAACGGCTGGAATGGGAAGAGCCCCAGCTGGGAGTCAGTTCTGACTCTGCCAGCAGGGGGAGCCATAAACTGAATTTCCGAAGAATAGGAATGAGTTTGGCCCCTTGGCCCCTTGGGTAAATTCTTATTCTGAAACTCAAGTTGGCTCAGCAGCCAGGATGACAGGGGTGAGGATAAAGAAGAAAAGTAAGGATTTCCTGCAGGGTCTTTGCAAAGTCTTTGCTGTGCTGGCTAATCTTGGTTGTCATCTTAACTACATCTGAAGTCAACTAAAATCCAAGCAGCTGGGCATGCTCGTGAGGGATGTTCTTGACTGGATAATTTGAATTGGGAGGACCAACCCTAAATCTGGGTCATACCTTTTGGTGGCAACGCATATAAAAGGACACAGAAGCAGGAAGCTTCTACTATTTTTAGCCTGTTTGAATTAATTCTTAAAGATTTATTTATTTATGAGTGCTCTGTCTGACAGAAAATGGTATCGGGCCCCATTATAGATGACTGTAAGTCACCATGTGGTTGCTGAGAAGTGAACTTGGGAGCTCTGGAAGAGCAGCCAGTGTTCTTAACTAATGGGCCATCTCTCCAGCAGCCCACTCACTCTTGCTGGCAAGTTCATCTATCCTATATCCTGCTGCTGAGGCATTGCTGGTATTATAATCAACCTCTTTAGGATTTCC
>NW_021604701.1:397229-429326 GCF_004785775.1 Grammomys surdaster | reverse complement strand
GTACACCATTGCTGTCTTCAGACACACCAGAAGAGGTCACCAAATCCCATTACAGATGGCTGTGAGCCACCATGCGGTTGCTGGAAATTGAACTCAGGACCTCTAGAACAGTCATGCTCTTAACCGCTGAGCAACACTGTACTTACATACATCAAATAAATACATCTTTAAAAAAAAAGATATTGGGCCAGGCAGTGGTGGCGCACGACTTTAATCCCAGCACTTGGGAGGCAGAGGCAGGTGGATTTCTGAGTTCGAGGCCAGCCTGGTCTACAGAGTGAGTTCCAGGACAGCCAGGGCTATACAGAGAAGCCCTGTCTTGAAAAACAAACAAACAAACAAACAAACAAAGATATTGGGTTCAAATTCCTAACATTTTATATATGTCTTAGATTGGTGTGATGGCACATACCTTTTATCTTACAACACACAGGAGGCTGAAACAAGAGAATTGAGTTCAAAATCATCCTGGGCTACAATAGCATACTTAGAGTTCAGGCACAGAGTGGTTGGAGCAAGAAATATTTGGATTGTGCTGCCTTATTTTCTAAGCCTTCTGGCAAGGCTTTCAGATTTGGAGGGGGAAGAAGGGGTTGGAGATGAAAGGGTTAGTTTTTAGCTCCTTGAAGGGAACAGAACTGAATTTAATCTTAAGATCTGGATCTGGCTAAGTTATTAATACAGTTTTACCTATTCTGTGATTCTCCTTGACTAGGAGAGCTGCTTTTGAATTATCGCCTTTGAATTATAGTGAGTCATCCCGGGCAATAAAACAGCACCTCTTTGTCAATATTCTCTGCTTCAAATTTGTCACTAATTCCAGCTGGCCTCCTCCCAGCAGATCTGAACAACCGGAAGGCAGAGTGAATAGAATTTGATCAATGTCTCGCCCCCGCAGGATGAGCTTGAGGTTGTCTCCATGGGCCCTGTCCTTAAAAGGTGTTCCAGTGGTGGTGGTTTTTTTGTACCGAATAGAAGAGAGCTAGCAGAGGCCTTGCTCCTGCTGTGCTACAATGGCAGGCTGTGGTGAGGCAGAAAGCTGAGAGGAGCAGAGAAGGCAGCTCCAGGGAAACGATAGCTGACTTAATCTATCTATTGTAACGCTAGAAGGCCCTTGTTTTGTGGTTTATAAACTATTCCAGACAGCAGCTCATTTCTACCCCAAATTGATACTGACAGACACTGGGGCCAGTGAGGTGGCAACTAGGGACAATGGCCTCCCTGCTTCCGGTGCCCTTAGTCCTGCTGGTGAATTAGTCCAGTAGCACCCCAGCTCCTGGCCTGATCTCTCCTCCACTCACTGAGCCCAGGCAGCTGCTATGTCATTTCCCTGAAACATCAGAAATGCCAGGAAGCATGCAAATGAATCTCTGTGAGACATAGCCCTGAGCAAAACAACTTCCAGTTTACTAGCAGTAATTGCTACCCCCAGATGATAGCTTGTACCTAGACGTGTGGGAAGGGGGAGATGGGGGAAGAGAAAGGATGTGGAGGGACAGGCATACTAGGCAAGCAGCCCTGCCAGGGTTGGGGCTTCAGGGAGGGGGGTGACAGGGAAAGTGAATCAGACACCGAAGAGGGCTCTATCCTGTTTGTCTGGAGACTGGAATGTTCTGGACAAGCTTAGCAAAGCATTTCAGTCGTTACATACTGGGCCCCTTTGATAGTGGGCACTTGGTCCTGGGAATGCAAAGCCAGGGGATATCAATTCCTGTCCACTGAATGACCCATAACCTCTTGGGAGAGTGAGTGTAGACAAAGATTCAGTCAGTCATAATGGTTATCATTCATTCATTCAGTATTTATTTACTTACTTAGTTGGTTTGGGTTCAGAATTTTGTCTTTTAAGAAGGTTCTCCCCAGCCAGGTGGTAATGGTGCATGCCTTTGATCCCACACTTCGGGTGTTGGGGGGGGGGCGTTGGAGGGGTAGGGTAGCAGGAGGATCTCTGAATTTAAGGACAGCCTGGTCTACAGAGCAAGTTCCAGGATAGCCAAGGCTATACAGAGAAACCCTTTCTCAAAAACAAAACAAAGTTCTCCTCATAGCCTAAACTGGCCTCAAACTTGTGGCTGTCCTTGTGCTTCCGTCTCAGGTGCTGGTATAATACATGTGTGAGCCATCACACCCAGCTTCAGCCATTATTTATTAAGCACTTCCTATATGGCAGACATTGTGTTAGGGATACAGCAGTGAACAGAACACCCCAGAGTTTCCACCCGTCTGAAGCTTTAGGGAACAAGTAACACAGTGGTAGATGCACTCACCGAGAGTCTCTAGAGACCTGCAGCCAATAGGATGGAAGTGTACACAAACCACCCTTACTGTAAGCACTTAGCCAATTGAAAAAAAAAACTTTTAAGATGTATTTATGAGAGCTGGGTGGTAGTGGAGCACACCTTTGATCCCTGCACTTAGGAGGCAGAGGCAGGCGGATTTCTGAGTTCAAGGCCAGCCTGGTCTACAGAGTGAGTTCCAGGACAGCCAGGGCTACACAGAGAAACCCTGTCTCGAAAAACAAAAACAACAACAACAAAAAAAGATGTATTTATTTGGGCTGGAGAGATAGCTCAGTGGTTAAAAGCACTGACTGCTCTTCCAGAGGTCCTGAGTTCAATTCCCAGCAACCACAAGGTGGCTCACAACCATCTGTAATGGGATCTGATGTCCTCTACTGGTGTGTCTGAAGATAGCTACAGTGTACTCATATTATTTTTATTATATGGGTATGGATGTTTTGTCTGTGTGCTGTGTGTGTGCCTGGTACCCATAGAAGCCAGAAGAAGGCATCTGGTTCTCTAGAACTGGCATTACAGGTGGTTGTAAGCTGCCATGTGGGTGTTTGAAACAAAACCTGGGTCCTTTGCCCAGCCCTATCTCCCTATATGTATATATACATAACTCTGGAGACAGAGGGCGCTCCCTCTCTCTCTTCCTGTCTCCCTCTGTCCTTCCCTCCTCCCTCTGTTTCTTTACACATACACACACACACACACACACACACACACACACACGAACACACACACACGAGTTTGTCAGGTGGTGATGGTTCATGCCTTTAATCTCAGTACTTAGGAGGCAGAGGTAGGCAGATCTCTGAGTTCAAGGCCAGCCTGGTCTATAGAGTGAGTTCCAGGACAGCCAGGGCTATACAGAGAAACCCTGTCTTACCCCTCCCCCCAAACACTCACAGTTGAGAATGAGAGACATAGAAAGCTTCTGTGACAACCTCACCCCCCTTTTAAAAAAAGAGAGAGAAACAGTCTAGACAGAAAAACATTTAAGACATTGAATAGAACTCTTAAAAATTGCTGTAGGGGGGTCCTAAAGTGTAGCTCTTCACAGTTCATAGCCCCTGGCAGGGGTGGGGATGGGGAAGGACACAGGTTTTTTTAAGGGACTGGCCACTGGGAGTTTGACCATGGTCTAGTAAGTATATGGGCAACACAAATTCGACTTGTTCTTTTTTTCTTCCTTCTTTTTCTTTTGTTTTGGAAGAGTCATGGATGGCTGGGAAGTGAATGTGATCAGGATGCATTATGTGAAATTTCTAATTAATCAATAAAAATATTATATTGGAAAAAAGTTCAGACCCCCCCATCTCAACAAAATAAAAGTTATTCTTTCTTACTCCAGCCTTGATTTTACTCAAACCTTCAAAGGATTGAATGGGGGAGGCCTACTCACATCTGTGAGAGTAATCTGCTTTATTTATTCTGCCAATTCCAATATGCTTTGCTGTTTTGTTTTGTTTTCAATGCTGAGGATTGAATCCAGGACCTCAGAACAAGGGCTCTGCTTCTGAGTTATACCTCAGCTTTCCCTGTTCAAGTGTTGATATTATTCCTGTATGTCTTCAGAGACACCCAAAAATAATGTTTAACCAAGTTTCTAGAGGCAGGTAGGATGGCAAATGCCTGTAGTTGCAACTCTTGAAGGTGGTAACTGGGAACTCAGGAATTTAAGGTCAGCTAAATAGTGAGTCTGTGGCCAGGTTGGACAACATGAGACCTCGTCTCAAATTCCTTTGCTGTTCTCCCTGTGGTGTTGTCAAATTGACAGATAAAATAAACCGTCACAGTTGGTGATAGGGCAAGAAAATAGAACGTGCTGGTATGCTGGCTGTACACTTATACTTGGTGTTGGGGGGAGGTTTTACTGAGTAGGTATCATTCAAATGAAGATTTGAAAGCAATGAGTAAAGCTGGACATGGTGCTGGACACATTTAATTCCAGCGCTTTTTTTGGTTTGGTTGGCTTTTTGGGTTTTTTGGTTTTTTGGTTTTTTTGAGACAGGGTTTCTCTATGTAGCCCTGGCTGTCCTGGAACTCCACTCTGTAGACCAGGCTGGCCTTGAACTCAGAAATCCGCCTGCCTCTGCCTCCCAAGTGCTGGGATTAAAGGCGTTTGCCACCACTGCCCAACTAATTCCAGCACTTTTAATGCCTTGGTGAATGGCTCTCTGCGTTCAAGGCCAGCCTGGTCTACAAAGCCAGTTCCAAGACAATCACAGAGAAACCCTGTCTTGGGGAAAAAATAAAAACCAAACCAAAACATAAACAAGAAAGCAAGCAAGCAGTGGGTGAGCAAGCATGCAGATTTATAACAATATTCCAGGCAGCAGCAACAGGTACAAAGGCCCTGAGGCAAGGGAGTCTATGTTGTGTTGGACATGCCTGGAACCCAGCCCAGCTGGAGCAGAAGGAACAGGGAAAAAGCAGCAGAAAGGTGTTAGAATGGCCCACCGAAGCTATTTGAGTAACAGAGGGATTTATACTACACACAAAGTGAGAGCCCTTACAGATTTGAGAGTGGGGCAGTGACCCAATTTGGCCTGTGGTTTGTTTTGTTTTGTTATATTTTTTGTTTTTGTTTTTATTGCAATTTGGGGAGGAAAGGGTTTATTTTCTTATACTTCCAAATCATAATCTATCATTAGAGTAAGTCAGGACAGGAACTCAAATGGGGCAGGAACCTGGAAGCAGGAGCTGATGCAGACAGAGGCCGTGGAGGAGTACTGCTTACTGGTTTGCTCCCCCTAGCTTGCTCAGCCTACTTTCCTATAGAACCCAGAACTGCCAGCCTAGGAATGACACCACCCACCATGGGCTAGGCCTTCCCCACTTGATCACTAATTGAGAAAATGCCTTACAGTTGGATCTCATGGAGGCATTTTCTCAACTGAGGCTCCTTCTTCTCTGATAACTCTAACTTTTGTCAAGATGACACATAAAACCAACCAGTACAGGTAGTGTTTATTTCTTATTCTATGATTTTTCAGGGCTGGCAATTGAACCCCAGGCCTAGCAAATGCTTTATCATTGATCTACACACTTAGTTTCTGGAAAACATTTTTTTTTTTAAATTTAGAGACAGTATTTGGCTCATGGGCTCTTCCTACCTCAGCCTCAGGGGTGACTTGAGCCACAGGAACACACATCACATGGCAGCTTTGGCAGTTGTGGACTTTCATAATATGATTCCAATTATCTCTCCTTACTTTAAAGTTATCAGGGACCAGATATGATGGCACATGCCTTTGATCCCAGCACTGTACTTTGGAGGCAGAGAGAGAAGGGACTCTCTGAGTTCCAGGGCAGCCTGGTCTACATAGTAAATCCCAGGCTAGCCGAGACTACATATCTAGACCTTGTCTCAAAAACAAAAAAATAAAACTTCAATAAGAAAAGAAAAGAAAGAATAGTTGTGTAAATGAAATTACCAGGACTAGTAAGTGGAATCAGGTTTGATTTAGTTGACTGGGGATGATTCATGGTTATCATTTACGATGTGATAGCTCTTGGTCTCTGGTCTTCTAACCTGTTACTATAAAGACATTATGATAGTATTTTGGATTCTGCTATTCTCTCCCTAGCCTCACTTCTGCCCCCTCCCTTTCATGTCCTTGTCTTATTTTCTGCTCTCTTCCCGGAACACCTTTCTTGTACCATGCACTGATTTCTCCAGCTCCTTTCTGTCTTGCTAAGACATTACTCCAGATTAGTGAAGCTGTCCAGTCTATGGGTCCCATACACAAGCTCTTCTTCATAGACTATCTCCCACACCATATTCTAATTATTTTCTTGTTTGGCCCTTGGAATTAAGGTCATTGATTTGAAAAGGAGTTGGATATCTTGCTTTGTTTTCTTTTTTTTTTTTTCGGTTTTCGAGACAGGGTTTCTCTGTGTAGCCCTGGCTGTCCTGGAACTCACTCTGTAGACTAGGCTGGCCTCGAACTCAGAAATCTGCCTGCCTCTGCCTCCCAAGTGCTGGGATTAAAGGCATGTGCCACCACTGCCCGGCGCTTTGTTTTCTTTAGATGAGATCTTGCTGTTTTAGCTAGATTAATCTCAAACTCATAGGTTCAAGGAGTCCTCCTGCCTCAACCTCCAGAGCAGCTGGGACTACAAATATATGCCACAGCACCAGCTAAGAACCCTTATGCATGATTTGCCATCTTCCTCAAGCTCTGAGCACTCTGCTGGGCACATAGTCCCAAAAGTGTTTGCTGAATGAACAAGAGGTCTACCTGGTAGTGAGCAGTGTTCTCCCTCAGACCACCTCCCTTCTACATGTCCTAGGGCCCAAGGCAGGCTTCTTCAAAGCCAAAAATAAGACAAAGTGACATTGAACAAAGGTGGATGGGTTGACTATGTGGTTACTCTGAGAACTTCCTGTATTGTGTGTAAGAGACAAGATTGCAAGTAGCCAAGGCTGACCTTAAACTTTTTATGTAGCTGAGGATGAAGCTCAAAGGTTGATCCTCCTACCTCTACCAAGTGCTAGGGATTACATGTGTACATCACCACACCCAAGCTTCTGTGGTGCTGTGGATCAAACTGAGAACTTCTTGCATGTTAGGCAAACACTCTACCAATGAGACACATTCCTAACCCCTACCCCCAGAGGGATTTCTGTCCTTGAGTTTATAACCTTCTCAGTCTTAGTGAAGGAGTAAACATTCTGTATGTGTAAAATGGATTTCTTGTGGGGTCTTCATGGAGATTCTGAGGTAAAACACACTGGTGCTTTATAAGCTGCAAAGGGCTGCATGTAATCAAACAGAAAATGTGTCCTTTGGCTCGCTCGTCTTTAAGCCCCCATACAGACACAGGCTGTCCTGTTTGTACAGCAATATCACTTGCAATCCAGTTACAATTGATTGACATTATCACTTTCTTGGTATCTGGCAGCTTCCCAGCCTGCAGCAACACGTTGATCACCACAGAGACGTAAAAAGCACCCTGGTCTCAGTGGGATCATATTTACAAACAACCCTTAAAGTGGATTATTTTGCAGATGACTGACCTCGTTTTTTTTCAATCCTGATTCTATTAGTTTCAATTTCAGAAGGTGACATTTGTCTCCTTAAGGACAAGCAAAATCTATGGATTTCTACTTTTGTTTTCAGCAGCTAGAAAATGGTGGCAGCACAGAGAAGGGAAGACTTCTAGGGAAATGCAGGATGTATCTCTCATTCATTCATTCATTCATTCATTCACAAATTCCTCTGCTCAGATCCAGTGTGCCAGTGAGTGGGCAGATCCTTGGGAGAGAGCTGTGGACAACATTGGTCTTATAGACCTCACAGTGACTCAGGGGAGACTTTGAGGTGAGGTTGATATTGCTAAATATTTTGGAACAAAGTGTTATGTAGCCTAGCCTGGCCTTGAACTCTCTAAGTTGCCAAGGTTGGTCTTGAACTCCTGATCTTCCTGCCTTCATTCCTTTTTTTTTTTTTTTTTTTTTTTTTGGTTTTTCAAGACAGGATTTCTCTGTGTAGCCTTGGCTGTCCTGGAACTCACTCTGTAGACCAGGCTGGCCTCGAACTCAGAAATCCGCCTGCCTCTGCCTCCCAAGTGCTCAAGTACTGGGATTAAAGGCATGCGCCACCACTGCCCGGCCCTGCCTTCATTCCTGAAGTGCTAGGATTACTGGCCTGTACCATCCATACACAGCTAGACAGACAGTTGTTATTGTGTGGCAAAAAAATCCATGCTGGAAGAACAGGAAATAGCGTGTATGAGCTCGTAATCTTCTAGAGATTTGCCAGAGTAAGCAGCATCTTTTTTTAAAAGCTTTTTTTTTAAAAAGATTTATTTATTTATTTTATTTATGAATAGTACACTGTAGCTGTCTTCAGACACACCAGAAGAGGTCATCCAATCTCATTACGGATGGTTTTGAGCCACAATGTGGTTGCTGGGATTTGAACTCAGGACCTCTGGAAGAACAGTCAGTGCTCTTAACTGCTGAGCCATCTCTCCAGCCCTAAAAGCTTTTTTTTTTTATGTGAGTACACTGTAGTTGTCTTCAGACACACCAGAAGAGGGCACCAGACCCCATTACAGATGGTTGGGAGCCACCATGTGGTTGCTGGGAATTGAACTCATGACCTCTGGAAGAGCAGTCGGTGCTCTTAATCACTGACCCATCTCTCCAGCATCTCAGTTGGAATCTGAAGGATGGTTGAGAGTAAGTTAGGGCCAGTGGGCAAGAGGAAGAGTGGAGTGAA
This sequence comes from Grammomys surdaster, assembly GCF_004785775.1. NCBI lineage: Eukaryota > Metazoa > Chordata > Mammalia > Rodentia > Muridae > Grammomys > Grammomys surdaster. The sequence goes on along the minus strand of NW_021604701.1, from coordinate 420,811 downwards.
GAGAAAAATGTTTCCAGAGAGAAAAGTGTTCAAAGAAGCTGAAGAAAGAAGAGAACAGGGTGTACTTGGGAGCCTAAAGGAAAATTAGAAGCCAGATGTGATGGTATACACTTGTAATCCCAGAACCTGAAAAGCAGAGAGGTAGGAGGACCACAGTTTCGAAGTCATTCTGAGCTACATAGTGAAAGTCTGACAAAAAAAGAAAGAAAGAAAGAAAGAAAGAAATGGAGGCTGATAGGTGTGGTGGTGCACATTTTTAATCATAGCACTCAGGAGGCAGAGGCCTGTGGATCACTGTGAACCTTCTACAGATCCAGTTCCAGGCCAGGCAGAGCTACATGGTGAGGCTCTGTCTCAAAATGTAAAAATAAATAAGTAAAAGAAAATGTAAGAAAAGAAGGGGTGAGCCGGGCGGTGCTGGAGCACGCCTTTAATCCCAGCACTTGGGAGGCAGTGTGTATGAGCGCCTAATCTTCTAGAGATTTGCCAGAGTAAGCAGCTTTTTTTAAAAGCTTTTTTTTTTTTTATGGCAGATTTCTGAGTTCGAGGCCAGCCTGGTCTACAGAGTGAGTTCCAGGACAGCCAGGGCTACACAGAGAAACCCTGTCTCAGAAAAAAACAAACAAACGAAAAAAGGTAGAAAAGAAGAGGTGAAATGAATAGAAGAAAAATAGAAAAAACTACTACAGGAATAGAAGCCTCATGGAAGTGGGATGGAGGAGGAAAGCGAAGAATTCTGTTTCTGTGGAGTTTTAGTTGTTTGAGGACCATTCAAGGGGAGACGGCCAGGTGTTAGGCGACTATGTGGACTTGAAATCAAGGAAGAGGTTTGTGGAGGCTGGAGAAATGGCTCAGTGACACCCACACAGCAATTCAAAACCACCCATAATGACATTTCCAGGGGATCTGATGCCTTCTTCTGGTCCCCACCGACTCCTATGTGCACATTGTGAATATATATTCACAGAAACTTAAACACATGCACATAAATAAAGCATTAAAGTAAACAAATATTTCTTTTTTTAAAAGGAAAGAAGGAAAAGGTGGTAGTAAACAGTCAATGGAAAGTTGGGAGCTCCTTCAGCTGGTGATGTGTCTTGGGACCACTATGAGTAGGGTTTGTAAGAAGCCCAAGGGATTTGGACTTGACTCCATAGTCAATGCCTTTGAACCAAGAGGTGTTTTAGAACAAGTAACAGATTCAAGCTGACTTCCAGGGATGGGACCATAATGTAGGGGAGAGACTGGGTTAGAGTTAGATGAAATAGCCTTCTACAGAGCTCTGCTGAGCCAGGTAGAGGAGGAAGGCCCTCATGAAAGATACTGAGGTAGCACACGGGACAGGACCAAGATAGCCTGCTGGGCCTTGAAGCATGACACAGTACTGATAGGTTTGTACAGATCGGCAGAGACAATTGTTAACTTTTCAGGCGTGTGGGTGCATGCCTTTAACCTCAACACATAGGATAAAGAGGCGGAGGAATCTCTGTGAGTTCTAGGTCAGCCAGGGCTGCATAGTAAAACTAGTTTTAAAAAAATGACAGTCAGTGTTTTAAAAACAAAAATATTATCAAAACTCAAAAAAATGGCAAATTAAAAAAAATTGATATACAAACAAGATTAAATAAATTATGTTAAACACAAAGATATTAAATACTGAAAACCTATTATTTCCTGGAATTGAGTGGTAGAGCATGTACTTAACATGAGTGACGCCCTGGGCTCAGTCCTAATACCAAAAAACCAAACCCAATAAAAAGAAAACCTTAAGCAAACAAACAAAAAATAAATACAAAAACTAAGGCCCTCCTTGCTTCATATTTGTGTTACTACTTTTTTACTCTAATGTATGTCCTCAAGGTTCCCTGAACCTGTTATACCTGCATGGGACTTCAGGTGATCGCTTCCCAACCCCCTGGTTAACGAAATCACATTCGTAGCTGTCAAACATTATAAATCAAGGCTTGGTTAATTATCTACAACAGTGGCTCCCAACCTGGGCATCTCAACCCCTCTGGGCTGTGAATGACCCTCTCACAGGGGTCGCACGCATATCAGATCTCCTACACATCAGATATTTACGTTAAGATTCAAACCAGTATCAGAATTACAGCTATGAAACAGAAATGAAAATAATGTTATGGTTAGGAGTGAACACAACATGAGAAACTGTATTAAAGGTCATAGCATTATGGAGGTTGAGAACCACTGCTCTAAAAGCAAGTGATGGAGACAATGTTCACAATGCAGATTAGATTTGAAACATTGTGGTTAAGCATACTGGTGTATGTCTATAATCCCAGTACTTGAGAAAATAAAGCAAGGTTGTGGATTAAAGGCCATCCTGGGCTACAGAATGAGACTGCTTTGTCATTGTCACTGATCATAGTGACCTACATCACGGCACATGGAAGGAGAATCAGGAATTCAGGGTCATCCCTGGCTACAGGTTAAGTTTGAGGCCAGCCTGGGCTACTTTTTTTGGGGGGGTTGGTTTTTGGAGACAGGGTTTCTCTGTATAGCCCTGGCTGTCCTGGAACTCACTCTGTAGACCAGGCTGGCCTCGAACTCAGAAATCCGCCTGCCTCTGCCTCCCAAGTGCTGGGATTAAAGGTGTGCGCCACCACCGCCCGGCTCTGGGCTACCTTTTTAAAGACTCTTTTAAAAAGGAGTCTTTTAAAAAGACTCTTGTCTTAAACAAAACAACAAAATAGTAAGTGTATTTCTTTTGTACTAACATTCCATTTATTTCTATATTTACCATTTAGTAACATTATAATGTGAATGTACAAAAATTATGGAAATAGTGTTAAAAAATTGATACAGCAAAGTTGTTTCTATCATTGAAAAAGAGTGAAGTTCTAACGTTTGTATTTTTATTGTTTTACTTTTTGCCATAGTTTTGTTTTTTTAGACAGACTGATCTCAGAATTTCCCTGTCTTAGCCTCCTGAGTGCAGGAATGACAGATGTTAGCAAGCCAAGCTTTTATTTTATTTGGTAATGCAAAAAACATAACCTAATACACTTGCCGGGCGATGGTGGTGCACGCCTTTAATCCCAGCATTTGGGAGGCAGAGGCAGGCGGATTTCTGAGTTCGAGGCCAGCCTGGTCTATAGAGTGAGTTCTCCCTGTCTCGAGAAACCAAAACAACAACAACAAAAGAAAAGAAAAACAACGAAACCAAAAAAACCCAAACAAACAAACAAAAGCCTAAACAAACAAAAACTTATTGAAACTAACATTTATTTTATTTATTTATTTATTTAGTTAGTTAGTTAGTTTGTTTGTTTGTTTAGTTAGTTTTTTTGAAACAGGGTTTCTCTGTGTACCACTGGCTGTCCTGAAGCTCACTGTATAGTCCACCATTACACCAGACTTCATTTGTTGATTGTAAACATAGTTGTATGTTGGATATGAGAGGTTAGCAAAAAATTGGCTGGCAGGATGTCTGAGTGGGTAAAGGTGCTTGTTGCCAATCCTGATGACCTGGGTTCTGTTAGGTCTCAAACCCAGAACAAATGGCCAATGTGCCCATTAATATACCAAAGCAGATGCTGGCTGCCAGGTTCTCCCTGCATCCCTTACAGGGTATGGCTGGTATATCCTGCCCCTTACCCTAAACTTCTCTAGCCTAGATGCTGGGCGGCCTTTCTCCCAGCTGCCCTTTCCTACATAATCCAACTATTTGGGGTATCTGGTCTTTTTATGTACTCTCTCTGCCAGTCTCTTGGCTCAGGGCACCTCTGTTGGTCGGCAGCTCCTCTCTCCTCTTCCAGATACCCTTTCCTCACATGGCCCAATTCAGGGTCATGTTCACTCTGAACTCTTCCAGATGTTTCTGATTCTCACTATTCTCTCCTTTTTTTCTTCCACTAGGAGCAGTTATATAGTTCCTTTTTTATTTCTCTTTTTTTATTCAAGTTTCCATATAGTAGAGAGAGCCAACTCCTGAAAATTGTCCTCTGGCGTCCACGTACTTGCTGTACCACATGGACACACACACACACACACACACACACACACACACACACACACACACTGAATAAATAAATATTTTTTTTAAAGTTTAGCAAAAAAAAAATCAATGAAAGCATCCTGGGAAAGCTGGGCTTTATGATGCATGTTTATAATCAAAGAAACTCAATAGCCTGAGTAAAAAGAATGACATGTTCAAGGCTAACCTGGGTGTGGGTTGTGTTATTTACAATTATTTACAATTGACAGCATTTACAATCACCTAAAAGTAGCTGGCTGTGGTAGTGCACACCTTTAATCCCAGCCCAGGAAGCAAGAGGCAGGTGGATCTCTGAGTTCAAGGACAGCTTGGAGTTGAGGGAGTTCCAGGATAGCCAGGGCTGTTATACAGGAAAACAAACAAACAAACAAAAACAAAAAAAAATCATCTGGAAAATAGGTTTGCGGGCATGAGTGTGGAAGATTATCTTTGATGGGCTAGTTGAGGGAAGATTCAGAGATTTTAGGAAAGGAGCAAAACACGCTTTCATCATTCTTTGCTTTCTGATTGTGGATCTGGCGTGACCAACTGCATCAAGTTCCTGTTGCCTTGACTTTCCCACCAGGATGTAATGTATCTTCGATTGTGAACTAAAAGAAACCCGTTCTCCTTTAAGTTGGTTTTGTTAGTATTTTATCCCAGCAAAGGGAAAGGAAGCTAATGGTACTCAGCAGCAGGGCTGCTGCTGAGATAAACCTAACTGTGGTCTTTAGGCCATTAGAAGTGTTTTATGGCCAGGATGTGACAATCTGGAACTTTGGATTAGAAAAGCTCTCCAAAGCTGTAAACAGGGCTTGCTGGGACACTCCAGCAGGAGCTTGGAAGATAAGAATGCTAAGGGAAATGGCCAGTGGAGGCCTGGCTTGGAAGCTTCAGACAGAAAGAGGACTCTCAGAATCAGGGCTTAAAGTTTTTTTCATTCATTATTTTGGAGTGCGAATGGGTGCACATATGGAGGTCCGAGGATGTCTTTGTGAGTCAGTCTCCTCTCACCACCTTCAGGGATTGAACTCAGGACACTAGTTTTGCACAGGAAGCACCTTTATTAAGTCATCTCACCAGCCCTGACAGACTGCTTTGAAACTTTTGGAATTGTTAATGGTTATAGGAGTTTTAAAGTTGGAGTGATTGATTGAATATTATTTTTACTTTTTATTGATTCTTTGAGAGTTTCACATCATGCACCCCAGTCCTGCTCATCTCCCTGTCCCCTCCATCCTTCTTCACCCTTGCAATGCCCCCCCAAATAAATACACACACACACACCACCACTACCACCACCACCACCACCAACAACAACAACAACAACAAAGCACAGAAAACATCTCATCATAGAAGTTGTAGTGTGTCAGTATGTCCATCAGGCTCCCTCTGGCCACACATTTTCACTTGTAAATGTTCATTGCAATGAGTCACTGATCTGGTTCAAGATCTCTGGCTTCTATGACCCCATCAATATTGGATCCTCATCGGGACTCCTCTTGCTTCTCCTGTTGTTGCCCTGTGTCATGGAGATCCTGCAGCTGTGGAACAGCAGGACTGGCCCTTTCACATGGCCCAACCATTCCCATATGATATAGATTTGGGGGTGGGCTAACTCAGAGTTTTGGATCTGGGCCTGGGTGGTAGCAGAGCCCATCAGCCTGCTGATCTCCCTTATCTGCACCACCAGGGCAAGCTCTCCTGCACTGCTCTAGCTAGGCCACCCGATGCTGCCATCGGCAGGAGGCAGGGTCAACTTTCCTGCTCTCATGCCCTCTGGGCAGGCTCACCAGCATCCATGCCTCCAGAACCAGTCCACTGTGCTGCCCAGTCAAGGTACAGGGCCCACTCTTCCAAGTGCTGCACCCTGTGAGCAGCTGTACCAGCTCTTTTGAGCTCACATCCTGGGAGGTGACTCAGCTGAGCCATTGGCAACAGAGCCAGCTCCACTGTGTTGCCCAGGTAAGGTGCTGGGTCTGCTCTTCTGAGTGCTACAGCCAGTGAAAGACAGGGCCAGCTCACCCACTCTCAAGACCCCTGGGTTGGCTCTTCTGACTGCTGCAGGTGGTAGTGGGGGTATCACTTCTGTACCCACGCCACCCCACAGCAGGCAAGTGGTGCATCTCTCCCACATTTACCCATACCCCCACCACCAGGGCCAGCTTCCCTGTGCTGCCTGAGCGAGGCACAGGGCCCGCTCTCCTGAGTCTTGCCACTGGTGAGAGATGGAGCCAGCTCCCCAGAGCTCTGCATCCAGTGAGAGTGGAGACGGTTATGCACAGTTGGTTGATATCCATGTGGTTCCCGGTGGCTGTCCCAACTCCTACTGCTGCATAGCTATGGACTCAGACATGGACCTCAGCAGCAGCTCAGGCTGGGACCTCACCGTGGCAGGCTGGCAGGGCTAGCCGCTCACAATTCCTCTCCACCCTCGAGTCTCCAGTTCCGTCTTTCCTTATAATGCTCTATCTCTTCATCTCTTTCTCTCCCGTCTGATCACTATATACTCACACGTTGTGGGGGCTCCCACTGCAGGCTGACCACGTGACTGACATGTTCCTGGGTGACATCCTCATCTGTGCTGCATGGTGTGGTGGCAAGCAGGTGTCCATGACCCTCCAGTGCTGTGCACTGGAGAGCAGGTCTGTGTGTAGCATGGCAGACCTCGACACAGGTCTGTATCTGTCTTCCTCCTTACAAGCTGCACTACCTGGATTTGATTTGATTTTTATGAGTCCTAGGCACAAAACAGCTTTGGCTACCAAGCCAGGTATCAAGCTAGAATCAACAAAGGACTGCCATCTGCTCTGCCCCTGACACCACCACCAAGGTGTCTCTTTGCCTGTTGCCAGGGTGTGGGGGGACTGAGTGAATTGTGTATTGTAGAATAGTCATAATCCCGTGGGAACAAAAATGAAAAGTTTGGATTAAAAGCGATATGCTTGCATGCCAAGTTGATGGGGTAGACAGAATCTAGAAACATCTGAGAGGCCTCAGGGCATGCTTGTGACAAGGGTGGGGGTGGGGATTGTCTTGATTGTATTCACTGAAGTGGGAAGATTCATGCACTGTGAGCAATACCATTCCCTAGGTGGGATGCTGGGCTGCGTAAGTGGAGAAAGCTGAGAAGCAAGCAGTGACTGCATTCAGCCCTGTTTCCCACTGTGGGTATGATATGATCAGCTGCTTCCAGCTCCTTGAGTTCCCTGCCATGATGAACTTGAACTGTGAACTAAAATAAACCTTTTCTTCCTTAATTTGCTTCTTTTGCAGCCTTTTATCATCATAACAAGCAAAGAAACTTAAGATACTGCTACAGAGTATGTCTAAGGTCATTATGAACAATTTAGGACAATTTATTGAGACTTTGTCTCAAAATAAAAGGAAAAGGAGGGCTAGAACCTGGGAGTATGGTTCAGTAGTAGTTGGTATTTAGGTTGGGGCTGTAGGTCAGTTGGTAGAATGCTTGTCTAGTGTCCACTAAGCCCTGGATTCAGTTCCAAGCATCATATGTACTGGGTATGGTGGTATATACCTACAATCCCAGCACCTGGTGGAGGAAGCAAGAGGATCAGAAATTCAAGGTCATCCTCAACTGTATAGCAAGTTTGAGATCAGTATGAGCTACATGAGACCTTGTCAGAAAGAGAGAGGGGCCGGGGAGAGAACATGAGTGTGAGTGACCTGTGGACACAGTTCATTAGTATCCTCAAGCTTGTCTAACTTGCTTGCCTAGCACCTGTGTGGCCCTAAATTCAATCTTCAGCATTGAAGACAAACAGCATTCTGTAAGAATTACCTATTTATAAGGAATTCCCAATGGAATATTGTGTCTTTTTTCGTTTGTTATGTTTACCTTACATGTATGTATATGCACTATGTATGTAGATGATTGTGAAGTGCCATGGCATGTGGGTGCTGGGAACTGAACCTAGGTTGTTTTTTCTCCAAGTGTTCTTTAAAAACAAAAAAAACAGGGTGTTACTATGTATCCCTGGCCTGGAATTCATTATGTGATCAGGCTGGCCTTGAACTCATAGGATGTCTCTGCTTCTGCTGGCAAGTACTCTTAACTTTGGAGCAGTATCTCCAGCCCTGAGTGTTGTGTCTTAATCTTTCTTTTGTTTTCTTTTGAGCAGTACTGGGGATTGAACCCAGAACCTCCTCGTGTATACTTAACTCATGATATTCAGTAGCATACTGTCTTGTGATTTTGGGTAGTGGCAGCGAGCCCCAATTCTCATTCTGCCATATGATCTTCAGGGAAAGCAGCCCATACTCTATAGTGCTGAAGTATGGTATCTAGTAGGTTAATGTTACTTACTTGAGTTTTTGAGGCAGGGCTGCTTATAACCCAGAAGGGCCTCAAACTATGTGGCTGAAGATGCCCTTGAACTCCTAAACCTTTCTCTACTTCCCAAGGGCTGGGATTACAGCTGCAGGCCACCACTCCCAGTTTAAGTTAGGCTTATTAAAATCCAATTTTGATTTGTAGTTGTTTTAAATTACAGTGGATTCCACAACATTAGCCCCTTTCTCATTTCTTTTAGACAGTACATACAAGCCATTTGGTTTGGAAACCTGTAGCTTATTCTAATGCTATAATTCCAATTTTCCAAGTCCATTAATATAATCTGGTGTTGGGACAGAAATCTTTCCTTAGTGAACCCAGGCCTTTCAGGTAACCAAAAACCCCAAAGAGGGCTGCAAGCAGGACAAGAACACACCTGGTGCCCCCTGCCACCTAGGGGTTGGTAACAGCCTGACCACTGTCATGTTGCTTGGTCACAATAGCCAAGCCCCAATCTCCTATCCGGACAAAGCTATCCCTGCTATGTACCTTAAGTAATGAATGTCCTGCTTCCCTCTCTAAAGTATAGGGTACACGTTAACTAAGGCCACTTCCCTGAAGTGTAAAATACCTTTTTCCCTAAGAAACTTTAAAAATTTCTCATGGTGGTCCTGAACCCACTTCAGACTCTTTGCTGTATGGTCAGCATTAATAAGACTTTTTTTTTTTTTTTTTTTTGCCTGAAAAGACAACCCATCTTCACACCTATATCAACCTCTCCCAAACATTTCCCAGGTTGGGGCTAGTTGCTTACTTAATGTCTCCTAGGTGGGTCTGGTGGCACACACCTGTAATACCAGATGCTCAAAGACTAAGACAGGAGAGTTGAGGGACAAAGGAAGGAGAGAGAAATAATAAAAGGAGAGAATAAATAGGAAGGCAACCAGGTGTAGTGGTTCACCCCTTTAGTCCCAGCTATCTGGGTCAACTTCTGAAAACAAAGCCATCTATGTGGTAGTTTACCAAACAAAGCAAGGACAGCAGAATTTTAACAAGCAGAAATGGAGCTTGTTTCTGTAGGTGATTTGTATTTGACACTCTGACCTTTTTGGTATGTTTGAGAATGTTCCAAATATAACACCTCCCCCATACCAAGGTAAAGTACTGTTGATGTAAAACCACAATTCTAACCTCAAAGAGAATAAGAGACACTTTCTTCTTGATCTAAATATGAGAGACTATGGCCCAGGAATAGAGATTCAGGTTTCCTCTAAGTTTTGGAACAAAGAGAGGCAGGTTATAATAAAGGGAAATCTCTGCTGTAGGGTTCAGACGCTATTTGACAACACTCTTAGCTTCGTTAGTGGAACCTAGTGGGCTATTAACATGTTCCAAAAGCTTTTACCTGATTAGTCACAAGGATATCAGGTCAGAGGCTAACAAATTGTAATTAACATTTCCAGTCACTGAAATTGTCAAGGTAAGGTGCAGACTTGAGAATGTCTGTTCACAATGCTGAGGCGGAATACATTTATATTGGAAGTATATGGGAAGACACCTATAATCCCAGCAATTGAAAAGCTGAGGCAGGAGGATCATGAATTTGAGGTAGGCCTACATTACATATTGAGGCCCTATCTTTAAATTTAAAAAAGAAACAGCAAGTATTGAGTGAAATTTTCCGTGGGGAGTTGTTAACATCTCTTTATCCCAGATAGGTCAATATCCAGACAGACCAATGTAAAGGTTCCTCCACTAGAGTGTGGCTTGGTGGACCATACTGTATTGTGTTAAAGAGCATACCTTAGTGAGAGGTTACTTAACATCTGCATCACTTCAAAGTCTCACCCCATCATAAAGGATGGCCTTATGGAAGCTCCAACATGGAGCTTCCCAAGATCACTTGCAGCTGGAGGGCTGCTGGGAGTGATGAACACAGTTAAGGCTCCTTTGTGTCTCCCCTCTCCTACTCAGGAGCTCCATCACTATTATCAGCAGCACATGGCTAGCCTGATTTCCACACCCATTTCCTAACTTATTACTTAATAGACTGAGGCCAGCTTTGCCTATATAGTTCCAGGACAGCCAAAGCTACATGGAGAAACCCTGTCTTGAAAACAAAACTATACTGCTGCCTAGAAGACACACCAGCTGCTCCTTAAATCCTACTGCTGACAGGGGTACAAAGCCCATCCTGCTGCTGGTACGGGACATAAACCACACTGGATAAGCTTGTTTATTTTGATCTGTCTTATCTCAGGGCTATTTGTCAGCCTCACTGCTGACAGGTGGTTAAGATTTTAGAAATCAACCCAGAAGGCCTCCAGAGAGGCAGTAACTCTTGGGAGAGACTGATAAAATTTAAGAGCAAGCCTAGAGATGAACAGCATCTGGAGATGTTTATGTTCAAAACTTTGTATATTCACTCTACATGGGTTTGGGAGGGGGTGGTGGGAACGATGTGAGCAGCTTGGAGTAGTCTGCTAAAAGGCAGGAGACTAGGTATGGTAGCACACAACTTACACTAGCATTCTAAATGCAGAGGGATCACGCCCAAGTTCTACACCAGCCACGACTATATACTATATACTCAGTCCACTTAAGTAAGCTTGATGATACACACACACACCCCAAGGCCCTGGTTTAGAGCATCAATATCGCACGGGCATGGTTAGCCAAACTCATTAGAAACATCAAGACTTACTAGGCACTAGAAGATCTAAATGAACCCCACAGTATGTTATAAACACCAACAAATTGTGTTCGAAAAAAAAGCAACAACAAACCACAAGTAGTTTCACCATGCTGTTTTAATCTAGCATGTTTGTTGCCTAGAAAGGCTTATAGCAGGAAGGGGACAAATACTTCTTCCAGCATGTCTCCTGGAGACCATTTCACCCACTGCTCTGTTTGGCCGCTAGCCTCTTGTCTCTCTCTTCAGCAATGGTGAGGCGGATTCCTTTTCCTCGGGGAAGAGAGATCCATGGTTTGTTGCCCTGCAAAAAGAACTCCATTAGCAGGATGGCACAGGGTACAACTGTCACCTTACTTATTGGAACCAAAGTCATGCTAGCTGCTGGGCAGGTGGTCCCAAGACTCACAAGTTTACTGTTATTAAGCAACACCCAATGATCATTTCATTTATTTCTAGGAAAAATACCCACACACCACATAAGGAAGATTATTAGCACTGCTCATGAATCAAACCGATAAGGCTCCCTGGTTTTATTGACACCAAAGATGCCCAGCACTGTCTACTCTTCATGTTTCCATAGACTGCTGGGTAGACTTACCTTGCCAATAACAAAAATGTTGGAAAGCCGAGTGGCAAAGCTGTTGCCATTGGCATCTTTCACGTGAACCACATCAAAAGAGCCAGGATGTCTCTCTCTGTTGGTGATTACACCAATTCTTCCCAAGTTAGCACCTCCAGTCACCATACACAGGTTTCCTAGGCAGGAAGAAACATCTGCTTCAAGCACAGCACACTACAACAATCACTAATGTAACAAGCTCAAGGTACCGTTTGCTGAACTTGCACAAAGTCTCAGGCTCAATCACCAGCAGTGCAAACGGTACCCCAAACCAAAGGCAAGTCAACCTAGCCCCTTCCACCAGTCTAACGTCTATAGATCTGTAGCCTCAAGATCTGCTCTGGCCCTCACCTACAGCTAATATAAACTAAGTTGTCTAACTACACAAGAAATTCTCAAGTCCTGATTATCTCTTGCCTGGATAACCTCCAGTCAAGGCAGTTTGGTTACCATTGCCATATTCCAGGGATCATGTTGGCACTAAAGGTGGCTTTATGTTTTTATGTTTTGTTGAACTGAGGACTGAACCCAAGACTGAGCACACCAGGCAGACACTTAAAGAGTTACACTTCTAGTCCTCTCTTTTATTCTAAGACAGAAAATCCCATCTGAGTTGTTCAGCCGTGCCTTCAACCTCCAATCACACCTCTTTCTTGATCAGCTAATAATAGTTTTTACACTAATAGGTGGCTTTCATACCTCTCTTCAGCCACCAAGACTAGTATTCTAAACATTTAGACCAGTCAAAGTAATGCAATTAATTCCCCAAAAGAAACTGCACCCAAGCCTCCCAACCAAAACTTACACCCAGCCTTACAAGCCACCCAGGGGACACATGCTGCTTACCAGTGTCGAACTTGATGAAGTCAGTTATTTTGCCTGTCTCCAAATCAATCTGAATGGTGTCATTCACCTTGATGAGGGGATCAGGGTATCGAATAGTACGAGCATCATGGGTCACCAGATGTGGGATTCCTTTTGTGCCCACAAAGATCTTTCTCACTTTGCACAACTTGTACTGGAAGTATAAAAAGGTTAAATATATTTAATATAACTCATATATACCTTATTACAGTTGTTTTGGCGCCAATCCCTGGCTTCAAAAATCACAACCACATGTTGTGCATTCTGCTCTAAACAACAAATGTATTAGCAGTTTGTTTATCAAATCAAATTTCTAGTGGCCACTGGACATGCCCCTCAGCCTACCAATAGGGCAGCATGTAAGAAAACCAGAAGTCATTATCATCAACTCTATTAACCTTCATTTATAGCCATGTGAAAAGCCACCTGAAACTGAACTAAGCAAAGACAGTAACTGAACCAATGCCCTAAACATTATCAGTTTCTTTTATCAATACCCCTAACCCAAAGTAAATAAGGTAGACCCACAAATGGAGACATGGCAACATGTCCACTAGATTGAGTTGCGATTTCAAAAATCAATCCCAAGAAATGGTTTGACACCAAAAGTCATTGCTCTAATTGCCACAAAAAAGCCCCACCCCATGATATCTAGAAACAGGCCTCACAGAGACTAGAGGAACTGGGGTGTAAGGTCAAGCATGTGCTTGCCATGTGGTTGAGTACCCAGCACCAAAATAAACCATGCAACAGTTCCTCACTGAACTCATTTCTAAGTACGTAATTCTAATGAAATCTGTTGACATATCTCACCCTCCATGAACTAACTTAGAACTAATTTTAGGGAAAAAATACCTAGTCTCCTCGCCACACTAACCTTGGCCTCCTCAGGTGTAATACGATGAACAGCAAAGCGACCCTTGGTGTCATAGATCAGACGGAAGTTCTCGCCAGTCTTGTCAATGCTGATAACATCTGATATCAAAGAATAAGGTCACCACAGTAACCCTCACTACACCATGTTGAGCTGGGGGAGGGGAGCCCATTTTCTCATGACTCCACATAAACTATAAATGGGAATCTGGGTTTCAGAAGCTATTCTGCACATTAAAGTAAAAACACCAAAGTTTGAATTTTCTCTGAATTATAACAGTCTAACAGAGATTTCCGACCCAATAGGTCTCCCTGGGAGAGATTTGCAAGACATCCAATATTTTTTTTTTTGGGGGGGGGGGGTTCGAGACAGGGTTTCTCTGTGTAGCCCTGGCTGTCCTGGAACTCACTCTGTAGATCAGGCTGGCCTCAGAAATCCGCCTGCCTCTGCCTCCCAAGTGCTGGGATTAAAGGCGTGTGCCACCACTGCTCAACCAAGACATTCAAATTTTTAAAAAAGGAATAATAAAAGCCCAAACAGTCAAACCTCTCCACATCACTGTGGCAGGGTGGGGGTGAAGACAAAGATCAGGAAAACCTGGCACTTTCCTAATCAGCTGCCAGGTTGAAGGAGTTATGGGCTTGTGGCCACTACCAAGTCTCTTCCTGATCACTCACCCATAAACCCAGCAGGGTAGGTTATATCGGTCCTGACTTTCCCATCAATCTTAATGAATCGCTGCATGCAAATCTTTTTGACTTCATCTCCAGTCAGAGCATACTTAAGTCTGTTCCTTAGGAAAATGATCAGAGGCAGGCATTCCCTCAGCTTGTGAGGACCAGTGGATGGACGAGGAGCCTGTAAAAAGTTTTAAAACTGTCATTTTAGGAAAGTAACTGCACCAAAACTTGGGTTATTTACATTTGGGGGGGTGTTAAGAAGATTCCTCAGCACTTTCCTCCAAAGGCTAAGGCCTGCTACCTTGAGACCTCAGTTTATGTGTATGTATACACATCAATGTACTATGAACACTTGGAGTAGATGAAACAGATGTATCAAAATCGAGGTAGGACACAGGTCACAGCCAAAGACTCTCTACAGTTAGCTCTGTAAGTTTGTTAAAGGTATACCTTTCACACCACAATACTTACAAACACACCAGTCAACTTATCCAGCATCCAATGTTTTGGAGCGGCTACACGCTTCAGATGTTTCTTAGGACCACGAGCCTGAAAGGAAGTTTTCAAAGCAACATTGTTACATTCAGGTCTTAGCGGCAAAGCCTACTGTTTAAATTTTTCAATGAACTGATTTACAAAATGTGGGCAATATTGAAAGCACAGGGTCCCAGTAAAATACCCAGTCTTCACACCTTAGCGATTCCAATTTTTTACAGTTATGCCAGATGTCTCCATTATGCTGCTTAAAAGTGTGCCTGGTTACAAAAATTAGGTTCTTTCTATGGCACGCTTGCGAATTACCCGACTCAACCTTAGATGCCAACTGGACACAAGTTTCCTGGCACAAAAATAAAAGCTAAGGCACTACCACGTGTATGGCTCCTTTGTATACTAAAGGGTTGGTACCAAGTTTTACATTCAAAAGCGGAAGGAAGCCTTTTTTAATGCTTCGTACATTTACCCGCTACACAATATATAAAGTCCGTGCCAAAACAAATGGGCAAGCAACCGCCAATTCTTCAAGCAGACCCTGTCTGTGCCCACCTGCCCAAGGCTTCAGTCTGCACTCCCGGCTTCTCGAAGCTCCTCCCCAAGTGGAAAAGCAGTTCTCCCTGGGTAAGGGGATGTGTGATCAAGCCTAAGGCCTTACCCTCTGCGGCACACTTCCACCCTAGCTCAAGCCAGTAATCTCCCTTGCCGCCAAGCCCATCTCTGCCAGCCTGCAGCAGAGCTGCCTTCGCCTCCACCCTGTAGTCGACCGCGGGAGCCCTGATACCCCGGGCAGCATCGGTCAGAGAGGATGGAAGCCGATGCAACCCAAGAGCTCGCTGTACCCCTGCCTTACCATGGCTGCGCTGGGAACGGAAAGAGACTCGCCTTCTTCCGGCGAACGAAGAAATTAGGGTCGGAGGCTGCGCGCGCTGGAGTCTGGGTTGCTCCGCCCAGCCTCAGCCTTTCCCAGCGGGCGGGGACTCTCTCTTGCCATCTGCTGGTGGGAGGTCAGAGGTCCCAGGCTGGGAAACTGAGGCTGAGAGAATCTCTCAAAGTTTCTTGCGGTTTTTCCTCAGTCCTTCCTCTTCTTTGTGTTGAGTGGTGAATGCTGGGGATGTCCAGACCAACCGCACCAGATATCTGCCTGCAAGGAGAATTCTACAGATGGTTGAGTGATAAAAAGATACATTTTAATACTAGATACTTTTCTTATACATAGTTTCTCTAGTCTTCCAGAGTTACAGAGCCATTCAGCCAGCCCCATACAATAAGAGATAGGTATGCCCCAAGGCACGTTTCTCTTCTTTGCTTTTGTGCAGATTGCTGAGGCACTGGACCATCCAGGGTGAGAGGGTAGGATCTCTGCTTGAACCTGGCAAACTGCGCATCAATTCCTGTAGAACGCATTTGGCATTTATTGTACTGTAAGGGGGAAGAGAGGGAACATTTGAGAGCGTCTGGTTTTACCTAGCCAGTATGTAGACCTAGCTATTATACTTTCATACTTTGAAGCTGCTGTGTTAGAATGGCGGCGTTGGCTGCCCTTCGTTCACCATTTTCTGCTTTCTCAGTTATCCGTGGCCTCCCGCAGGTCGATGAAGTCTGCCCATCATAAACTCCAAAGATCCAATCCCTTCAAACTATTATGAAGAGGGAATTTTTCTGCCTCTCCTCTTCCACCTCTCCATCCTCCTCTTTCTCTCCCATATGTATGTGTGGAGTTGTATACTTATATATGGTTTATCGGCATTAGGGGCTGCTGGGGAAGGATTCACTTTTTCATATATATGTATATGAAATATACATATATCTTGAGACAGCCTCATTATGTAACCCAGACTAGTCTCAGATTCATAATTTGTCTGCTGAGAGTTGGGTGTACAGGCGTGAACCCCCACAGTCTATATAGTTGGTGTTTTTTGTTTTTGTTGTTGGCTTGGAGACAGATTCTCTTTAAGGCTAACTTTTAACTTTTGGACTCACGCAATCCTCCTACCTCAGCCTACCAAGTGCCCTAGAGTACAAGCAAGCAGACTATAACTTTCTTTTTAACTTTTGTGACAGGCTAGGCTGACCTCCAGCTTGCAATCCTTCTGCCTCATCTTACCAAGTGCTGGGTGATGCATTACTTCTCCACAGGTGAAATGAGCCAATTCAAGGGAGATTAGATTATATTAAATGTAAATTTATTGAGAAGCTGCTCTCGGGCAAGTTCACTGGCCCCAAGGACTGAGGCTAGGAGAGGCGCCATAGGACAGGAGAGAGGGCGGAGGGGAGAGGGGGAAGGGAAAAGGAAGAGAGAGGAGGAAGAGGAAGAGAGAGGGGGAGGGAAAAGAGCGGAGGGGGGAGAGAGGGGGAGGGGACGAGACAGGGGAGTGAGAAGAGAGACCGGAGGGAAAAGAGAGAGGGGGAGAGGAAGAGAAAAGGGGAGGGGGAAGAGAGGAGAGAGGAGAGAGAGAGAGAGAGAGAGCGCAATGAAGGGAGAAAGGGGGAGGGAGAGAGAGGAAAAGAAAGAGGAGAGAGAGCAAAATGTCTGGATTATAAAGGGAAGAGCCTCTGGGGGAAGGGCAGCTCAGCTCCTGGATTGGAAAATTCAGGGTTGGGGGCAGGGTTTGTCAGATAGGAACTGAGGGATGCTGGAAGAACCTGGAGACCAGGTCTGCTTTGATATGTAAAATAGGCACCTCAGTCTCATTTCCCAGGGTCTGAAACCAAACACTGGGATGATAGGCATGTACTGCTGTGGCCAGCTTATAGTTTTCTTTTCATTGATAGACAGCAAGTGTACAGATTTATGGGGCACAGTATTGCATGTTTAATGTTAATGTTTAATTGAGTATATAATGTATAACAATCAGCTCAGAGCAGTTGCCACATCTTCACCTCAGAACTTTCTTTACTTCTTTGTGATTAACTTTTAATGCAATTAATTTCTTTTCTAGAAACTAGAGTTATGCATAGTTGTGAGCTGCCAGGTGGATGTTGGAAGTTGAACTTAGGTCCTCAAGTGCTCTTAACAGCTGAGACATCTCTCTAAGCCCCTTTATTTTATTTAAAAAGAAATACTATTGTATTGGTTCTCTGACAATTTTGTGTGTGTATAATGTATTTTGGTTGTATACGCATGTCCATTCCCCCTTTGTTACCCACTTCCTGCTCCCTCTGGGACCCTTCTTCCCAATATGCCTTCTTCATACTTGTACTTTTTGTTGTTGTTTGGTTTTATTTTTGAGACAGGGCCTCACTGTATAGCCCCAGCTGACCTGGAACTCACTAGAATACACAGAATCTGTTTGCATCTTTCTTTAGAGTGCTAGAATTAAAGACCATGCTCCACCATGCTTGACTTTTTCTTTTTTAAAATAACTCACTGAAGTAACTGAGTGTAGTGACACAGTGTAGTGACAGTGACACAAAGTGAAACCCCCATCTCAAGAGCAAAACAAAACCGTCCACAAAACCCAACCAACCAAGTTCGTTTGTTTGAACTTAAATTTTACTTGCACGTGAGTGGGTGTAGGTTTGTTTCCTGAACCACAGATAACTTAACGGTGACTGTATCTGTTAGTAATCTAGACAACCTTTCAATATCCCTGAAGAAAAATGACTCTTCTGTAGCCGTTAACTCTCCAATGAAGGATGAGGCCTCAGGAGCCCCTCCCCCATTCCATGCTGGAATGTTAATGACTGGATCTTTCATATGTCTTGTGCAGAAAAATCACAGCTGCTGAATTCAAGAGTACTCTGGCCAAGTCGTGTGTAGAGGACAACACTCTTTCCCATCCTCTGGCTCGTGTGTGTGTGTGTGTGTGTGTGTGTGTGTGTGTGTGTGTGTGCGCGCGCCAGGTCCTTTGGGTCCTCCTCCTACATTAATTTCAAGCCGAGACTAAGGTGCCTGTTTAATATTTCAAAGGAGAAGCTAGCATCCCTCCGCCCTGTTATAGGGCCCTCCTGGCTGGCACACCCTGCCCACTACCCTGAACTCTGTAGCTCAGGGTCTTGGGCTGCTCTTCCTTATATAATCCAGACATTTTGGTTACACATTCTCTTTGTACCTTTGGACCTCCTGACTGCTGCATCTAGTTTCCCTGCTCTCCCCTCTTCCTTCCCCTCCCCCATCTCCCCACATGGCCCAACTCAGTCTGGCCATGTCTACTCTGGGCTTCCCCAGATGTTTCTGCCTCCCCCAGAAGTTTCTGCCTCTGGCTATGTCCACTTTCTCCTCCGCCATACCTAGGAGCAGTCCTGTTCCTTTCCTCTTATCTCTTATCTCTTATCTCCTTTCCCTTCCTTTCCCTTCCTTTCCCTTCCTTTCCTTTCCTTTCTTTCCTTTCTTTCCTTTCCTTTCTTTCCTTTTTCTCTCAGTGGTTAATACCTCATTCTCCTTGCCCCAAAGCTTAGCTCCAGCGCCTAATTCAACAGGCAGGGAGGACTTATCTGCTCTCTTACTAAGCTGAACATCCCTAACTCATTCAGGACAGCTGGCCCTTTGCCGCTAACAGAGAACTTGGTACTTCATCCAGCACTTGGTAAATAGTTGCTGAATGAATAAATTTTGTCAACAGCCTTCTCATCTTGCCATTCTACTGTGCTATTCCTCCCACTATGGGCCTGAGCTCCTGACTTCGGACCATAGGCATTCCTTTCCGTTTTACAAATCTCTGTCTCTGCATTCTCATTAATAATCTGCAAAGGAGCAAAAGAAAAAGAATTACTTAGCTCTTCTCCCTAGTGTTAAGTAGAAGGGAGAAGGTGTCCTCTTTGTTTAAAACTAAGGCAACATCTCTAGTAAATTATGTTAGAACTAATTATTGGAAAGGAACGCGGGGCGGTGGTGGCGCACGCCTTTAATCCCAGCACTTGGGAGGCAGAGGCAGGCGGATTTCTGAGTTCAAGGCCAGCCTGGTCTACAGAGTGAGTTCCAGGACAGCCAGGGCTACACAGAGAAACCTTGTCTCGAAAAAAAACAAAAAGAAAGGAACAATTAAGTTGGGCATGATGCTGCACAGCCTGGGCTATATGGTGAGACCCTGTGGCAAGAAACAAAACAACCAGGCACAGTTGACTGAAGAAAGGGCTAGAAAGAAATCAGAGGGGACAAGTGAAGGTTTGTATGATTTTCAGTCTTGGGATCACTGAAGAGAGTGGTACCCCAGTGGGATTCAAGGAGAGTGGTCAAACGCCTGTAATCTCAGCACCTGGGAGGCAGAAGGAGGAAGATAAAGAGTTCAAAGTTATCCTTCTCTGCTTAACAAGTTCAAGGCCAGTGTGGATTGTATGAAACCTGGCTCAAGAAAAGAGAGAGAGCAAAAGAGGGAGGGAGGGAGGGAGAGGGAGAAAGAGAGAGCGTGTGCTTAGGAGGCAGGAGTTGATCTTGGGAGTGAGGGGCAACTGTGGGATATCCACTAAGAGAGTGCAGGAGAAATGGCTGGCCAGAGCTGAAGTCTAGCTCAAGATCACATGGCTCATTAGAAGTGCTGGGGGACAAACAGCCTGAGCTCTTGCCTCCCAGGCTGTTGGATTATTTTTTTTTATACCACAGCTTGTCACAAGACTTGAGGGACTCAAAACATCCTTTTCAATATTTTCTCTTCTCTCTCAATTTATATTTATGCACAAATGAGATTATAACAATAATAAAGGGAATTTGGAACATTGTAAATAAATTGCAAACAGTACCTCCCCGAACACTGTGAACACAACATCTGTCTTCATTTGTTCCCTCTCCTGTGCTTTTTCTGATCAGTTTGTGCACATGCATACTTTTACTTAATTTTAGTCCTAGCATTTTGTATTCTGCTTTTATTATATTAGAAACATGCTCTGAGTCAGTACATAATTTCCATAATTATCATTTTAACAGCTGCATCATATTCCACTGAGTGATTACTCTATAATTAACAAGTTCTCTGTTGTTGAACATTTAGTTTCCTTTTCTTTACTTCCTTACGTTTTCTTTATTAGGAATATTGCTAATGATGGACCGAGTTGTTGGCGTAGTTGTCTTCTTCTTCTCCTTCTCCTTCTCCTTCTCCTTCTCCTTCTCCTTCTCCTCCTCCTCTTCCTCCTCCTCTTCCTCTTCCTCCTCTTCTTCTTCTTCCTCCTCTTCCTCCTCCTCCTTCTCCTCCTTTCCCTCCTCCTCTTCCTTCTTCTCTTCCTCTTCTTCTTCTTCCTTCTCCTCCTCCTTCTTCCTGGTTTTTCAAGACAGGGTTTCACTGTTTAGCCCTGAATGTCCTGGAACTCTCTGTAGACCAAGATGGCCTAGAACTCACAGAGATACACTTGCCTCTGCCTCCCTGGTGCTGGGACTGAAGGCATGTTGCCACCACCACCACCCAGCAAGATTTATTTTTTATGTTCATTGGTGTTTTGTCTGCATGGTATGTCTATGTGAGGGCATTAGAGACAGTTGTAAACTGCCATATGGGTTCTGGGAATTGACCCCCAGGTCCTGTGGAAGAGCATCACTCTTATCTCTCCAGTCCCGGAAAGCTTCTTTTAACAGCCATTTCCTTCAGTTGGATTGTTGCCTTAGAATAAATCCAGGGCTGGAGGGATGGCTGTGTGGTTAAGAAAATGTATTACTCTCTTTTAAAATTTTTATTTGTTTATTTAATTTATGCGTATTGGTGTTTTACCTGCATGTATGCCTGTGTACTACTTGAGTGCCTAGTGCTCTCAGAGGCCAGAAGGGGGCATTGGATCCCCAGGGACTGGAAGTTACAGACAGTTGTAAGCCATCATGCAGATTCTCCGGATCCTCTTATAGAAACCAGACTTTTTAACCACTGAGGCATTTCTCCAGCACAGTATGTACTGCTGTGTTGGGTGGCTGACAACCACCTGTAACTCTAGCTCCAAGGGAACATTCCAATGCCTTTATAGGCACATGCACTCAAGTGCTTATATATACATATACAAAATTAAAAATAATAAATTAAAAAATCAAGAAACCAACACATAAGCAAAACGAAACAACCATTCCTTCAACCATCATTCATTGAATGCCTACTCCGTGTCAAGCTCCATTTTATGAACTAAGAATGGCGAGATGACTAAGACCTAGCTCTCATTTGCAGGTTAGATCTCATATTAGACTTCAGCCTGCAGGTACACGATGCTGAGCCATGAGAAGACTCCAGGGCTAAGGATCAGATCCATACTTTAAAAAGGTAGACCCCACCACTCCCTGAAGCATGACTCCAAGTAAGTATAGGCAGCATGGAGGAGTCAGGGTCAGGTTTAGTACAGCCATTCAAGCAAGCAAGAGGCCTGTGAGACCCAGATCTGTGACTTTGGGACTAGAAAGGCAGAGCAGATTAAAAAGGCGCTGTACATGGGATAATGACAGGATCTGACTGTAGAGAAATGCATTGGATGGGGACAGTGAGGGGCAAGGAAGCAATAAGGTGATTGCCAGGTTTCTGGTTTGTTGTATTTACTTGAACTAGGAGGAGACAGAGCAGCATGCATGGGAAGAAGGGCAGAAGGTCTATGTGAGATGTGGGGCTGAGGCTTGAGGAACCTTTAGCTAGGAGGTATCTTATACACACAAGCCTGAACTTAGGTGTGCGATCCTGGTCGGAGGCTTGAATTCAGAACCTATACACCAATAATATCCATGAGAGTGACTGGCAATTCTTAACCGTTAAAAGGGACCAGTGAGTCTAGGGGTGTGGTTCTGCATAAGGCTCTTGGGTAACATGTGCAAGATCCTGGGTTCTATCTTCAGTACTACAAAACAAATCAGAACCCAAACTAGGAGTACTGTGCTAAAAAGCTTCTGGCATTTCTTTGAGTGACATCAGCGCATTGCCAAGAATGGTTCCCAGAGGATCTTT
The DNA here is from genome assembly GCF_004785775.1 of Grammomys surdaster. Taxonomy (NCBI): domain Eukaryota; kingdom Metazoa; phylum Chordata; class Mammalia; order Rodentia; family Muridae; genus Grammomys; species Grammomys surdaster. The sequence goes on along the minus strand of NW_021604701.1, from coordinate 398,455 downwards.
GCAGTTCCATCACACTGGTGCCAGCTCTGTAATTGCTTAAACTTTTGCTAATGTAATTTGTTTTAATTTGCACTAAAAACATGCTAGTGCTGTTGAACGTCCCACTAGACACTTGTTTACTCATTCCATTTTCTCCTGTGTGGGGTATCTATGAATATTTTATCTTTGGGAAACATGGGAGGGGCTTGGTCTATTTTCATGTGCTCTTTATGAAATACAGAAGTAAATCTTTTGTCATCTGTCAGCTTTCCAAACTTAGCTAGCTTGAAGATCTAGATAGAGGATTCTATCTTTTCTAGGTTATTGTTTTGAAACAGTCTTACTGTGTAGTTTTGGCTGGCCTCAAACTCACAGAGATCTGTCTGTCTTACTGGGGTTCTGGGATTAAATACCACTTGCAGCTCTATCTTTTAAGAAAAAGCATATTTAAAAACTTTATCAACTTAGGGTTGATAAAGAGTACTTTTGTATTATATTATTGTATTGTAAAGTATGTATAACAAAGATAATATTTTGTCTATTTTTTAAAAAAATCTTTTATAGCCAGGCAGTGGTGGCTCATGATTTAATTTCAGTGCTCAGGAGGCAGAAGCAAGTGGATTTCTGAGTTCAAGGCTAGCCTGATCTACAGAGTTAGTTCCAGGACAGCTAGAAATACACAGAGAAACCGAGTCTCAAACAACAACAACAAAATGTATCTGTTTGTATGTTTGTATGTATGTATGTATGTATGTATATGAGTATTTTACTGTCTGTGTACTGTGTGTCTGATGCCGAAATAGGCTAGAAGAGAGTGTCAGATTCCTTGGAACTGGAGTTACAGATAATTGTGAACTGCCCTGTGGGTACTAAGATTCAAATCTTCTTGAAAAGCAGCCAGTTTTCTTAACTAGGCAATCTCTCCATCTCTCCACACCTCCATCCCCTACCCCCAGACAGGGTTTCTATGTGTAGTCCGGACTGTCCTAAAACTCTGTAGATCAGGCTGGCCTTGAACTCACAGAGATTCACCTGTCTCTGCCTCTGAAGTGCTGGGATCAAAGGCATGTGCCACCATGTTTGGCTTTAAAAAAAAAAAAAACCAAAAACCTAAAAACAAAAAAACAGGGTCTCTCCCTGAATCTGGAGCTTGCTGTTTCCAGTAGACAAGCTGACTAGCAAGCATTCTCCAGAGCCAGCTGTCTCTGCCCCCTCACTGATGAACTTATACAGATGTGTGTCTCTGC
>NW_021604701.1:387076-397219 GCF_004785775.1 Grammomys surdaster | reverse complement strand
TGTCTCTGCCCCCTCACTGATGAACTTATACAGATGTGTGTCTCTGCCCCCTCACTGATGGACTTACAGATGTGTGTCTCTGCCCCCTCACTGATGGACTTTCAGATGTGCACCACCACTCTCAGCTTTTACACAGGCCCGCATGCTTGTGCAGCAAGCATTTTCCTGTGATACTGGTCTCAGATTCAATTAGAAAATGTTTGGTTAACCCAGTTAACTCTCATGCCTCTGTCGCATCTCTGGGAACATCTTCCCTGGCATGTTGGTATTGCAGTATTCAGACAGACTCACAAATGGGTAAAACCACTGATGACTGGAGTTTCCGGTGCTATAACATCTAGCTAACCTGTGATTTCATTTTTTTTCTGATTTTTTTTTTTTTGGAAGAGGGGGAGGGTTCTAGATAGGGTTTCTTTGTGTAACTCTGGCTGTCTTACAACTTGCTCTGTAGATCAGGCTGGCCTCAAACTCAGAGATCCACCGCTAGGATTAAAGGCATGGATCACCACTGCCCAGAGTAACTTCAGTTTTTTAGATAGGATTTCTTTACATAGACCTGGCTGTCCTGGAACTCATCATGTAGACCTAAGGTTGATGTTGAACTCACAGAGATCTGTCTGTCTCTCCCTCTCAAATGCTGGGATTAAAGGCATGTGCAACCATGACTGGCATGAATTTCGCTTTTTAACAGCTGAATAATAATCTATTATGTAAATGTACCCCATTTTCGTTATCCATTTATCTGTTGATGGGCATATAGGCTGTTTCTAACATCTGGCTATTATAATCGGAGCAGCAATGAACATGGATGAGCAAGTGTCTCTGTAGTAGGATGTAGAGTCCATAACGTAGATATATTACCAGTTTTCTGAGGAATTACCACACTGATTTACATAGTGGCTATACAAGTTTACACTCCTACCACCAGAGAATAAATGTCCTCTTTTTCCCCATATCCTTACCAGCATGAGTTGTCATTTGTTTTATTGATCTTGGCCATTCTGACTGGTATAAGATGAAACCTCAGAGCAGTTCTAATTTGCATTTCCTTGATGACCAAGGATGTTGAAACTTTAAGTGTTTTTCAACCATTTATAAGATGGCTTTTCATTTCATTTCTCATCTTTTGAGAATGCTCTGCTTAGTTTTGCACCCCATTTTTTGAGACTGGGCTTTTCTGTGTAGCCCTGGCTGTCCTGGAACTCACTCTGTAGACCAGGCTGGCCTCGAACTCAGAAATCTGCCTGCCTCTGCCTCCCAAGTGCCGGGATTAAAGGTGTGCACCACCATGCCTAGGCTTTGTAATCCCATTTTAAAAATTGAGTTTAAACCGGGCAGTGGTGGCTCACACCTTTAATCTCAGCACTTGGGAGGCAGAGGTAGGCAGATTTCTGAGTTCCAGGCCAGCCTGGTCTACAGAGTGAGTTCCAGGACAGCCAGAGCTACACAGAGAAACCCTGTCTTGAAAAGCAAAAAAAAAATGAGTTTGTTTGTTTTATTGATGTCCATTTTTTTAGATCTTTGTATATTTAAGATATTAATTCTATCAGATGTTTAACTGCTAAGGATCTTTTCCCATTCTGTAGACTTCTGCTTTGTCTGAATGATAATGTCCTTTGCCTCACAGAAGCTTTTCAGTTTCATGAAGTTCCATTTATCAACTGTTGATCTTAGTGCCTGAGCCATTGGTGTTGTTTAGAAATGTCTTTCCTGTGCCTATGAGTTCGAAGCTCTTTCCTACTTGCTCTTCTATCAGGTTCTGTTTATCTAGTTTTATATTGTTTTTTTTTTGTTTTTCGAGACAGGGTTTCTCTGTGTAGTCCTGGCTGTCCTGGAACTCACTCTGTAGACCAGGCTGGCCTCGAACTCAGAAATCCGCCTGCCTCTGCCTCCCAAGCGCTGGGATTAAAGGCGTGCGCCACCACTGCCCGGAATTTGAGTCGAGTTTTGTGCAGGGTGATAGATATGGATCTATTTGTATTCTTCTACATGCAGACATTCATTTTTATTGGATATTTTATTTATTTACATTTCAAACTTTCCCCATTTTCCTCTCCAGAAAACCCCTATCCTATCCTCCCTCCTCTTGCTTCTATGAGGGTGTTCCTCTACCCACCCCTCCACTCCCACCTCCCCACCCTCAAATTCCCCCACACTGGGAGGCATCCAGCCTTCACAGGATCAAGGACTTCCTCTCCCACCTATGCCCAACAAGGCCATCCTCCCCTACATATACAGCTGGAGCCATGGGTCCCTCCCTATGTGCTCCCAGGCTGGTGATTTAGACCCTGGGAGCTCTGGTTGGTTGGTATTGTTGCTCTCCTCATGGGGACTCAAACCCTTTCAGGTCCTTCAGTCTTCTCTCTACCTCCTCCATTGGGAACCCCATGATCAGCTCAATGGTTAGCTGTGAGCATCCTCCTCTGTATAAGTCAGCCTCTGCAGACCTCTCAGGAGAGCAGACATCCATTTTGATGAGCACCATTTGCTGTCTTTTTTTCCACTCTGTATTTTTGGTTTTCTTATAAAAAATCAGGGTCCATATATGTGTGGATTTATGTCTGGGTCCTCAGTTTGATTCCATTCTGTTTTTATGACACACCATGGTATTTTTATTACTATACTTCTGTGGTACAACTTGAAATCAGGGATGATGATACCTCCAGCAGTTCTTTTGTTATTTTGGATTATTTTTGCTATCCTGTTTCTCTCTCTCTCTCTCTCTCTCTCTCTCTCTCTCTCTCTCTCTCTCTGTGTGTGTGTGTGTGTGTGTGTGTGTATGTGTGTGTGTTTCCATTCGAAGCTGAAGGTTGTCCTTTCAAGTTCTGTGAAGACAAATGTGTTGGAATTTTGATGGTGATTGAACTGAATCTGTAGATTGCTTTTGGTAGGATGTCTATGTTTACTATATTAATCTTATTGCTCCATGAGCATGGGCTATCTTTCCCTCTTCTAATGTCTTGTTTAATTTCTTTCTTCAGTGTCTTAAAGTTTTTTATTATACAAGTGTTTCATTTGCTTGATTAGAGTTTCCCCAATATATAAGGCTATTGTGAAAGATAATATTACCCTGATTTTTTTCTCAGTTTGTCGTTTGTATATAGGAAGGCTAATTTTTTTTTTTCGAGACAGGGTTTCTCTGTGTAGCTCTGGCTGTCCTGGAACTCACTCTGTAGACCAGGCTAGCCTCGAACTCTCTAACTCAGAAATCCACCTGCCTCTGCCTCCCAGGTGCTGGGATGGAAGGCTAATTTTTTTTTTGTGAGTCAATTTTGTATTTTTCTATGGTGTTGAAAGTGTTCAGCCAGGCAGTGGTGACGCACGCCTTTAATCCCAGCGCTTGGGAGGCAGAGGCAGGTGGATTTCTGAGTTCGAGGCCAGCCTGGTCTACAGAGTGAGTTCCAGGACAGCCAGGGCTATACAGAGAAACCTTGTCTCGAAAAACCAAAAAAGAAAAAAAAAAAAAGAAAGTGTTTATCAGTTGTAGAAGTTTCCTGGTGGGATTTTTAGGGTCTTTTATGTATAAAATCATGTCATCTTTAAATAACAATACTTTAACTTCTTCCCTTCTTATTTGAATCTCTTTGATCTCCTTCAGTTGTTTTATTTCTCTAGCTAAGACTTCAAGTATTATATTGAATAGATATGGAGAGAATGAGCAATTTTGTCTTATGTGATGACGATGTGGTTTTTGTCTTTCACTCTATTTATATGGTAGACTATATTTATTGATTTATGTTGAACCATGCCTGCATCTCTGGGATGAAAGTTTCTTAATCATGGGGGATAATTGTGTGTGTGTGTGTGTGTGTTTAAGTTTTATTGTATTTGGCTTGCAAGTATTTTATTGAGAATTTTGCATCTATATTCATAAGAGTTACTTATGTGTAACTCTCTCTTTGTTAAATCTTTGTGCGGTTTAAATATCAGGGTAATTGTGGCCTTATAAAAAGGAATTAGGCAATAGTCCTTCATTTTCTATTTTGTAGAATACTTTGAGGAGTATCAGTGTTAATTCTTCTTTGAAGGTCTGATAGAATTCTGTGCTGTGTTTGTCTGGCCTGGGGCTTCTTTTGTTTGGAAGACTTTTAATTATTGCTTCTATTTCACTGGAGGTGATGAGTCTGTTTGAATTGTTTATCTGATCTTGATTTAACTTTTGTAGGTAGTATACATCAAGAGATTTATCCATTTGCTTTAGGTTTTCCAGTGTTGTAGATTACAGATTTTTAAAGTATATCCTTATAATTATTTGGATTTCAGTGTCTATTTTGATACTCCCATTTTCATCTCTTATTTGATTAATTTGGATATCTTTTCTCTGTTGTTTAGTTAATTTAGCTAAATGTTTATCAATTTATTGGTTTTTCTCAACCAACTCTTTATTTCATTGATTCTTTTTTATTGGCTTTCTTCTTGTTCTTGTTTCTATTTCATCAATTTTAGCCCTGGGTTTGATAACTTCTTGTTATCTATTCTTCTTGCTATTATTTCTTCTTGTGTTTAAAGCTTGTGATCAAGGGCTGGAGAGATGGCTCAGCAGTTAAGAGCACTGACTGTTCTTCCACCGGTCCTGAGTTCAATCCCAGAAACCACATGATGGCTCACAACCATCTATAATGGGATCTGATGCCCTCCTCTGGTGTGTCTGAAGACAGAAAATTTGGTCTTATCATATACATTAAATAAATAAATAAATAAATAAATCTTTTTAAAAAAAAGTCTAGCATCTAAAAAACAAAGCTTGTCATCAAGTTTTTAATATTAGCTCTTTCCAAGTTTTTTTTTTCTTTTTCTTTTTTTGTTTGTGTGTGTAGGCACTTGCCTTTTAGAACTTCCTGTAGATTTGGGTATGTTGTGGTTTCATTTTCATTTAATTCTAAAAAGTTTTTAGTTTTCATCTTAATTTTTGCCTTGACTCACTTTTCATTCAGCAGTGAGTATTCAGTTGTCATAGTTTGTAAGCTGTCTGTTGTTTCTGCTGTTATTGGTATCCAGTCTAATCTGTGGTGGCTACACAGGATTCAGGATATTATTTCAATTTTCTTATATCTGGTGAGACTCACCTTGTGACTGAGTATGTGGTCAATTTGGAGAAAATTCCACTAGCTGGTGAGAAGAAGGTATATTCTGTTGTATTTGGGTGAAATGTTCTGTATATATATGCTAGGTATTTGATTTATGATGTTTAATTCCAGCATTTCCCTCTTTATTTCTGTCTGTATGATCTATTAATGAAAGTGGTGTATTGAAGTCACCCACTATCACTGTGTGTGGATCAGTATGTGATTTTAGCAGTAGGAGTGTTTCTGTGTTTCTTTTATGAGCTTGGGTACCCTTGTGTTTGGTGTGTAAATGGGGATTTTTCCTCCCTAGTGTCCTTCCCCAACTCTTCTGATTAGCTTTGAAGTCTGATATATCATATATTAAAATGGTTACACCAGCTTGCTTGTTAGGCCCATTTTCTTGGAGTATCTTCTTTCATCCTTTGATGTCTATCCTTGATGATAAGGTATATCTCTTGGATACAGCTGAAAGATGGATCCTGTTTTTTAATCCAATCAGTTAGGGAATTGAGACCACTAATATCGAGAGTTACCAAAGAGCAGTGTTTGTAGAGTCCCATTATTCTGATGTTATGGAGTGTTCCCCTCCTCTTTTGATTTACTGTTATGGGATTGTTTATTCCATGTGTTTCCTTAGGTGTAGTTAACCTCTTCAGACTGAAATTCTCCTTCTAGTGCCTTCCGTGGGGTTGGATTAATAGGTAGTGCTTAAATTTGGTTTTATTGTGGAATGTTTTTCTTTTTCTCTCTGTTGTGATTGAAAGTTTTGCTGGATCTAGTCTGAGCTGGCATTGTGGTCTCTCAGAGTTTGTAGAACATCTGTCCAGGCCCTTCTAGCTTTTAGAAGTCAGATATTACCTAAATGCCTTTATGTTACTTGCTCTTTGCCCCTTATAGCTTTTAATATTCTTTCTTTGTTCTGTAGATTTAGTATTTTTGATTATATGTAGTGAGTGACTTTCTTTTCTGGTCTAGTCTATTTGGTGTTCTATATGCTTCTTGTACCTTGATAGGTATCTCTTTTTTTAGGGTGGAGAAATTTTCTTCTGTGGTTTTGTTGAGCATATTTTCTGTGTATTTGACCTGGGTTTCTTCTCCTTCCTCTATTCCTGTTTTTGTTTTTGTTGTTTTGAGACAGGGTTTCTCTGTGTAGCCCTGGCTGTCCTGGAACTCACTCTGTAGACCAGGCTGGCCTCAAACTCAGAAATCCGCCTGCCTCTGCCTCCCAAGTGCTGGGATTAAAGGCGTGTGCCACCACTGCCCAGCTCATTTCCAATTTTATCTCAGTTCAGGTTTTCAGTGATTCTGTTACTACTTTTGTGTTGGACTATTATTATGATGTCATTTTACTGTTTGTGTTTTCACATATTTCATGAAAGGATTTATTCATATCGTCTTTAAGGTCCTTGAACATCTTCATAATTGCTCTTTGAAAGCATCGTCTTGTGTTTCAGCTATATGGCATTTCTCAGGGCCTACTGTGGTAGGATTACTGTGTTCTGGTGGAGGCGTAGCGTCTTGGTTGGTAATGTCTTTGTTTTTGTGCTCATGTAGGCATCTGGCACTGGGATGATTGAGGTGATTCTAGATGTTGATATCTGGTCTTGTTTTTTTTTTTTTTACTTTTTTTTTCCTCATTTTTTTTTCTGGTCTTGTTTTTGCTGGATGGGTGTCCCATCATTGGGTTTTGTTGACGTCTTTGGGTCTTAGGAAAGTGTGGTGGCTGTGAGTTGCCTAGTAGAGAATGACTCTGCCAATTGATGGGTGGCAGAGAGGAAAGAGCTAAGGGGACCCTGTCCACAACAAGAGGTAGGGTCCCCAGGGAGCTAGAGGTGCGATAGGAAGAGGGGTTACTGCAAGTATGTTGCAGTAAGGCAGAGAGTAATCTGGACAGACAGGAAGAGTAAGCTAGGGAGACTCTGAGTCTAGAACAAGAGTTGGAGTCTCCAGTGAATGGAGTTGAGGTGGCAGGAAGGGCATCTGTAAGCAGGATGCTACAAGGGGGAGGCTGAGAATGGAGAGATCATAATGAAGGACAGGAAGGAGAGTGGCCATGGGGAGGGGGCGGGGAGCCCAGATGGATCGTGTTGGGCACTGACGCTAAGAAATGGGGTTAAGCTAGAATGGGGGTGATAAGAGAGGACACAGGAAAAGAGGAAAACTGGTCCACACCAAGGTTTGATGGGGTCCCCCAGGAATGGATATGGAGTGGGAAAAGAGGCCCCTGCGAGCAGACTCTGCTGCAAGGCTGGGACTAACACAGGAGGGATGGTGATGGAGACCAGGAAGGAGAGGAAAACTAGCCTGCCTCGGTGCCAGCGTGGATGTGGCCACTGGGGGTGGGGGTGGGGCAGATAGAGTGTGCTTCTAGGTATTGGTGGCTGACACACAGGAATGGGAGTTCTCTTCTAGGGAATGCTGGGGGTCCATGGAACAGAGGAAAGCTGTTCCCGCACCAAGGTTTCATGGTGATGGCAGACAAGAAAGGGAGTGAAAATTGCCTTCCTGATTCGAGCCTGGTGTGGCCAAAAGCTTCTGCTTCCAGGGTAGTCCTCTTTTGGTTTTTCGAGACAGAGTTTCTCTGTGTAGCCCTGGCTTTCCTGGAACTCACTCTGTAGACCACGCTGACCTTGAACTCAGAAATCCGCCTGCCTTTGCCTTCCAACTGCTGGAATTAAAGGCGTGCGCCACCACTGCCCGGTCAGGGTGGTCCTCTTATCTGCCTGTTTCTTCCCATGTTTCTCCAACTGTAGAGCCAATCACAGATGATGGCCCCTCCCTCAATTACATAGCTCTTAGTTTAATGAGCAGAGGCAAACAGCCTGGCTTCTCAGACTCTTGCAAGAATCTTGTTTGTAACTTGCAGAAGAAAAGCTGTGTTGTGTATACTGAGCAGCAGAACAGTGTCTCAGGTGGAAGGCTGCTTGCCCCAGGCCCAGCAGGCTTATTGGGGGTAAGACAGGAGAGACAATGATGGAGAGCAGAAGAGAGAAAATTGTCTATCTGAGTCCCAGGCTGGTGTGGCCACTGGGCAATATGTAATTTTTAATTAAAATTTGTGTTTATGTGTATATGGTGTATATGTGCTTCTATGCATGCACGTGTATGTGTTAGAGTCTGTGGAGACCAGAAGAGGTAACTGGGGTTATAGGCAGATGTGAGTGTCTGATGTGGATCCTACGAACTGAACTCAGGTCCTCTGCAATACCAGTAAGCACTCTTAACCACTGAACCATTTCTTTAGTTCGTTCGTTCTCTCTCTCTCTCTCTCTCTCTCTCTCTCTCTCTCTCTCTCTCTCTTTCTTTCTTTCGAGGCAAGGGCTCTTTGTGTAGTCCTAGCTGTCCTGGTATTGGATATGTAGCCCAGGCTGCCCTAGAACTCCCAGAGATCCACCTGCCTCTGCCTCCCAAGATAACATTTAAATTGTCTTTTTAAATTAGCTTACAAAGTAGTGGATTTGTGGGATAGAGAGATGGCTCAGCAGTTATAAGAACATGCCTGAGTTTAGTTCTCAGCCCATATGTTAGGCAGCTTACAACTGTCTGTAATCCCAGCTCCAGGGAATTAGATACTGTCTTAAATTAGGATTTCCATTGCTGAGAACAGACACCATGACCAAAGCAACTCTTATAAAGGACAACATTTCATTGGGGCTGGCTTACAGGCTCAGAGGTTCAATCTATTATCATCATGTCAGGAAGCATGGTAGTTGCAGGGAGACATGGTGCTGGAAGAGCTGAGACAAGAGTTCTACATCTTGATCTGAAGGCAGCTAGAAGAGTCTCTCTTCTGCAGGCAGCTAGGAGGAGTGTCTCTCCTGCACCCTCCTGAGCACAAGGGGAGCCTGAGCATAGGACCTCAAAGTCTACCCCCACAGTGACAAACTTCCTTCAACAAGGATACACCTACTCCAGCAAGGCCACACCTCCTAATAGTAGCACTTCCCATGAGCCAAGCATATTCAAACACCACAGAAACCTCTGGCCTCCTTGGGCACATGCACTTACATGCACATGCTCCTCCCCACACACATACACACAATTAAAGATAATAAACCATAAGTCCTTAAGAAAAAGAAGAGAGATGGCTCATGATGAAGAGTGCTGGCTACTCTTCTAGAGAACTTAGGTTCGATTCTTAGCCTGTAACTCTAGCTTCAGGGCCTTTAACATTCTTTTCTAGTAAGATGTTTACTATGTATCTGGCTTTGAATTTAAGGTCCTCCATCTCCCTCAGCCTCCTAGGTGCTGACATTACAGATGTGTGCCACCTTGCCTGGATTCTACTTCCTGTCTCTGTCATTTCTTCCTAAATAGCTCAAATAGGTGGAATTATACAAAGTTTGTCCTGTTCTGTCTGCTTCAATTACTTTAGCACAATGCTTCCAGAGTTTATCCATGTTGTAGTGCATGTCAGAATTTCATTCCCTATTAGGACTGAATAATATTCCATCCTGTGTATAGGCTGATGAACACTTATGTTCTTTCCATGCTTTGGTTTGGTATAGATGGGTGCTATGGACTTCAGTGCGCATGTATCTGGTTGAGATCCTGTTTCCAATGCTTTGGGGTGTATTCCTCAAAGTAGAACTTTGACTTATGATAATTTTATGCTTAACTTTTGAGGAACTGCCAGTACCACCAGTAATGCACCAAGGTCCATATTTCCTCATAACCTCAGTAACACTTATATTTCTAGTCTGTGGTCATGGTGTTTATCAAAGCAAATTACAACAGTCACCATATTCTGTACTTATTGTGTCTTACATTTCTCTTGTAGCTAATGATGCTCAATATATTTGATAAGTAATTTCTCTATTGGTGAAATGAGCCAGTTCAAGCCAGGTTTATATATATACATACATACATGCATGTATATATGTATGTGTATATATATATATATGTGTGTGTGTGTGTGTGTATGTGTATGTCTTTATTGGGAAGCTGCTCCTAGCAAGTTCCCTGGCTCCAGGAAAGGAGACCAGGGAAATAGCCATGAGAAGCAAGAGAGGAGAGGAGGAAGAGAAAGAGAGAAAGCACATGTGCAGAGAGAGGGGAGAGGGGAGAGGGGAGAGGG
>NW_021604701.1:386056-386676 GCF_004785775.1 Grammomys surdaster | reverse complement strand
GGCGGAGGAGGAGGAGGAGGAGAGAAAGAGACCAAAATGTCTGGATTATATAGGGAAGAGCCTCTGGGGAAAGTGCAGCTAAGCCCCTGGGCTGTAAAGTTCAGGGTTGGGACAGGGTATACCAGATGGGGAGTGAGGGATACTGGGAGAATCTGGAGGCCAGGTCTGCTTTGATATGTAAAATATGCAGTCCCTTGTCCCAAGGTCAGAAACCAAACAATATTTATGATTTATTTTATTTTTTTAAGATTTATTTATTTTTATTTTTTGTGCATTTGAGTGTTTTGCCTGCCTGCATGTATGTGTGCCATGTGTGTACCTGGTGTCCTTAGTCAGACAACGGTGTTGGATCACCTGGAACTGGTGTTATGGATAGGTTCCCAGCTCCTACAGGTCCCAACCCAGGTTTTCTGCAGGAGCAACAACTACTCATAACCAATGGACCATCTCTGTATTTCTACATATTTATGCTTTTAAGAAAAATATACATATATTTTCTTTGCTTAAATACCTGATCAAATATTTTTATCCATTTTTCAAAACTGAACTGCTTCTTTTTCTTTTTTTCTTCTTTTCCTTCCTTCCTTCCTTCCTTCCTTCCTTCCTTCCTTCCTTCCTTC
>NW_021604701.1:360290-386046 GCF_004785775.1 Grammomys surdaster | reverse complement strand
TTCCTTCCTTCCTTCCTTCCTTCCTTCCTTCCTTCCTTCCTTCCTTCCTCCCTCCCTCCCTCCCTCCCTCCCTCTCTCTCTCTTTCTTTCTTTCTTTCTCCCTTTTGTTTTTGATATAGGATCTCACTATATACCTTTGACTGACTGGAACTCTGTAGGTCAGAATTGGATGGCCTCAAACTCACCTGCCTCTGCCTCCAGAATCCTAGTATTAATGGCATATGCCTTAATATCTGGCGTTTTCTTTTAAAAAATGTAGTTTTAATATATTTTTTAAAATTTATATTTTTCTATTTTGTTGTCATATGTCTTAATATCTGCCTTTCTTTTTCTTCAAAAAATGTAGTTTTAATATATTTAAAATATTTTTCTTCCATTTTATTGTCTTATGTGAATGAGTGTCTGCAATTATGCCTGTGCACTAAATTTTTGCAGTACCGGAAGAGGCCACAAGAGGGTGACAGTTGGAGTTACAGACAGTTGTGAGCTACTGTGTGGGTGGTGGAAATTGAACCTGGATTCTCTGGGAGAACAGCCAATGTTTTTTCTTTTTAAAAAATTGGATATTTTATTTATTTACATTTTAGATGTCATCCCCTTTTCCCCTCCCTATAACCCCCACTCCATTCCCCCTCCTCCTTTTTGCTTTTATACCATTTTAATTACATGCAAGTATTAAGGTCAGTTCTAGGTTGAGGATCTAGCAATACAATAGATGCAAATAGTCAAGGAACACACAAGATAATAAACACAAATAAACAAAGAACAAGCAAAGCCTTAAACACAATTCCGTGAACACTCCCGTGATCACTGTTTCTAAGGGCATATCAGGATGACCGAAATATCAGAGCCAACTTCCCTGTCCTAGCCCAAGCAGCTAGTGTTTTTAACCACTGAGCTCTCTCCAGTCCTTGTATGTATTTTAAAAACGTGATGAGTGTTTTGTCTACATTATGTAAGTGAACTGTGAGGCCAAGAGAGAATGCTGGATCCTCTGGAACTTGTGCTAAAGACTTTTGTGAGCCTCCACAGGGTACTGGATCCTCTGCAAGAACAGCCAGTGCTCTTAACCACTGAGCCATGCTGTTAACCACTGACCCTCAGATTTAGTATTTTAAAATTTCAAATTATGTGTACATGTGTGTCTGAGTGTGGGTTTGTGCATGTGGTCACAGTGTTTTCTGGGAGGCAGAAGAGGACACTGGGTCTCTCAGAGCTTGAGTTACAGGATATGAATTGTCTGACATGGTTGCTGGGAACCTGTCTTCAGTCATCTGCAAGAGCAGAAGGTGTCATCTACTTTTTCTTTCCCTTTTTTTTTCCAAGGTGGGATCTCCTAAGCCTAGACTTGCATTGAGCTCAAGATGAACAGTGACTTTTGATCCTCTTATCTCCTGAGTGCTGGAATTACAGGTGTGTGCCACTGTGCTGGGTCTGTGGATTTTCCAGAAATATTATGTTTGAGAATTCTTTATATATTATGGATATAACCCTTTATTGAATGGTGTATTCAAATATTTTCTTTTTTTTTTCTTTTTTCTTTTTTGGTTTGGAGATTGCATTTATTTATTTGGTCAATGCTTCTTATTGAAGCATTTTTTCAAAAGTCTCTTTTCAAACGCTAACTTGTCTCCAGTTAATCAAATATTTTCCTAGATGGTAGTTTGTCTTTTTCACTTTTTCTTTTTTAATGATTTAGTTATTTTTATTTCATGTGCATTGATGTTTGGCCTGCATGTATGTCTGTGTGAGGATGTTGGAGCCTTTGGAACTGGAGTTACAGAGAGTTGTGAGATGTCATGGGGGCATTGGAAATTTAATCTGGCTCCTCTGGTGGAAGAACAGTCAATACTCTTAACTGCCGCGCCATCTCTCCAACCCCTTGTTTTTTGTTTGTTTCTTTTTGTGAGACAGGATTTGACCATGTGACCCTTGTTAGATTATAACTTGCTATATAGACCAGGGTAGCCTCCAAGTCACAGAGATCCACTGGCCTTTGCCTCTTCAAGTGCTAAGATTAAGATTAAAGGCATGTGCCACCATGCCTCGTTATCTTTTAATTTATTATTATTATATTTTATTTTTTTGAGATTATAATACAATTATGTCACTTCCTCCTTTTGTTTCCTTCCTCCAAATATACCCCTCCCTGTTTTCTTTCAAATTCATAGCCTTTCTTATCGTTAATTGTTGTTACATACATGTATGTATATGTATATACATATATATTTCTAAGTGCATAGATATAACCTGCTCAGTCTGTAGAATGTTACCTGTATGTACATGTTTCCAGGGCTCATCCTTTGCTACTGGCTAATCAATTGGTGTGCCCCTCCCAGGGTAGAGTCTTTCTCCCACTCTCAGCATTCCGTAGTTGCTTGTAGATCTATATGTAGGGTTGGTTGAGGCCTCATGGAGTTTCACTCATCCACTTTGTCATGTTTGGCAGTTATCCTTGTTCAGCTTGTGTATAGGCAGTCATGTTGGTGAGAATTTTGTGAGCATAGCTTCTGATATTAATAGGAGAAGCAAATTCACAGCAAACTCTCTGATCTTCTAGCTCTTGCCATTTTTCTTTTTGTTTTTTTTTATAATCTGAAACTTTATTTATTTATTTGCAAATGATTTTTCTTTTTTTAAAGGTGTTCACAATCTTTTATTTATTGGCTATTTTATTTATTTACATTTCAAATGTTATCCCTTTTCTCGGTTTCCCTTCCAGAAACCTCCTATCTCGTCCCCCTTCCCCTATCCCATCCCCACCCCCTGCTTTTATGAGGGTGCTCCCCTACCCACCCATTCCTGCCTCAGCACCCTGGCGTTCCCCTACTCTCTTCTTCTTCTTTTCTTTCTCTTTTGGTTTTATGAGACAGGGTTTCTCTGTGTAGTCCTGGCTGTCCTGGAACTCACTCTGTAGACCAGGCTGGCCTCGAACTCAGAAATCCACCTGCCTCTGCCTCCCAAGTGCTGGGATTAAAGGTGTTTGCCACCACTCCCCAGTGGCCTCTTTTCATTTTTTAATGGAAGTATTTTTTTCTTTCTTTTATTAAAAAAATTTTTTTTGAGAAAGGGTTTCTCTATGTAGCCATTGCTGTCCTTGTACTCTTCTATAAACCGGGCTGGCCTTGAATTCAGATGTGCTAGCCTGCCTCTGCTGGCATTCAAGGTGTGAGCCATCACCCCCAACTCTAATGGCAGTATCTTTCAGTGAGCAGAAGTACCTAATAAGGGTAAAGTCAATGTTATCCTTCTTTAAAGATAGATCTTCTTATGTAACCCTGGAAGGCTTTGAATTCATGGAGATCCTCCTGCTCCAGCCTTCTCAATGATAAGATTATAAGAATATGCTGCCAAAACCTTGCTCCAAGTTTTCCTTCTTTGAAGATTTATTTGTTTTTATTTTACGTGTAAGATTGTTTTCTTTTGCCTGTATACTACAGGCATGCAGTTCCTGTGGAGTCCAGGAGAGGGCACTAGATGTCTTGGAACTGAAGTTACAGGCTGTTGTGATCTACCCTGTGAGTGCTGATTCTCTGGACAAGCAGCTGGTGCTCCTAACTACTGCGGTGTGACCCCAGCCTTCCACTTGTTCTTGTATGGGTTATGCTCTTGGTTTCTGAAACATTTTATTTATTATTATTTATTTAATTTAGGGACACAAAGATTTTTTAAAGTAATTTCTTCTAGAAAAAGAATACTTTTAGATTTTGCATGTAGCTTTGTGATTCATTTTTGTGTTAACTTTTATGTTCAGTGCAAACTATAGATAGAGTTTGATTTTTATAGCTTATGAATAACATAGTTCCACAATAATTTGTTGAGAAACCAGTTTTCTCCCTAGCTAATCCCCACTTCTCTCCCTTCTCCTTTCTTCCCTCTCCATCCTCTCGTCCTTTCTGTCCGTTCTTTCCTTCCGTCTATGGTACCAGGAACAGAGATCAAGCCCTTGTATATTCTGCAGCTTTCTACCTACTGAGCTACGGCTCTAATCTTATTACCTTGTATTTTTATAAAGGATTTGTTTTATGTGTGTGCCCTCCATTGTATCTATGTATATCACCAAGTACATTCAGTGCCTGAGGAGGCCAGAAGAGGATATCTGATCCCTTGAAACTTATGCTACAGGTAGTTTTTTTTTATTAATTGGTTAAATTATTTATTTACATTTCAAATGTTGCTCCCCTTCCCAGTTTCCCCTCCACAAACTCCCATCTCCCCTCCCCTTTGCCTCTATGAGGGTGCTCCTCTACCTACTCACCCACTCCCACCTCCCCACTCTTGCATTCCCTTACACTGGGGCATGGAGCCTCCACAGGACCAAGGGCCTTCTGTTCCATTGATGCCAGAGAAGGCCATCCTCTGCTACATATGCAGCTGGAGCTGTGGGTCTCCCCTGGGTACCCTTTGGTTGGTGGTTTAGTCCCTGGGGGCTCCTGCCCCATATGGGTGTTGGGAACCAAACTTAGGTCTTTGGCCAGAGCAGCAAATAGTCTTAACTGGTGATCCACTTGTCTGGTCCTTACTATTGAATAAATAATCATACATAAAAACAATCCACTGGGCACAGTGACATGTGCTACAGGAGACGGGGGCAGAAGATTACTTTATCCCAGGAGCTCCAGAACAACCTGGACAACAAAAAACCCAGTCTTTAAAGCAGTCTTTAAGAGCTTTGGCTGCTCTTCCTGAGGACCCAGGCTCAATCGCTAGTACCACATGCAAATGGTTCAGTGCCATTCACGCAGGCACAACATCCAAGTGAAAATAAAAGTCTGAAAAATTTTATAAAATAGCATCTTTTTAATTGGGCATGGTGGCACATGCCTGTATCATACAGTGAGGGCCTCTAAAACTATTTTAAAATCTGGTACGTCACAAATGAATATACTATTAAAAAGTATAAAATCAGTTTTTGCTTCTTTCCCATCCACTTCCCTCACACTTTCTACCGGTCTAAGAACAACAGTACTTTGAGAAGATTCCTTCTAGTCTTTTTTACATGTCCATTAGGAACAGACATAATATTGCACCTTTTGTATTGCTTAGACGGGCTTCTTCTGCAGTGTGCTGAGACTAGGTTTTTTATTATATAAAGATACTTCTCGGCGACCTTTCTACACTAGAACACAGAGATCTGTGATCTGCTCCATTCTGTTTAGCTGTGTCATGGTGTTCCATAGCCCCGACTGTCTCTGTTTCTCCATCTTCCCTTTTTTTTTTTTTTTTTTGAAAGTCTCACTGAGTAGCTCTAGCTTGTTTGGAACTTGATGCATGAGCTCAGGCTGGTCTTGAACTGTCAGGGACTCTTCTGCCCAGCCATCTTCTTAATGGCTATTTATGCTGCTTCCAGGGTTTTTTTTCTAGTGTTAAAAGTAATGCTGGGCATAGGTGCATAATGACAAGTAGAATTTACGTAATAAACACACTCTAAGGCTTTTCATATGTTGATTAATTTGATCATCATCACAAAGGCAAGCGTGGTGGCCTATGGCTGTGATCCCAGTATTACCGTGTTCAGGAAACTGAGCCCAGAGAATTAGCAATTCAAGGCTGGCATGTGTGAGACTCCCAGAAAACAAAAGGCAGCCAGCCAGGTGTGAGCACGGGCTGGTGTCCCATATTTGGAAAGTTGAGACTGGAGCAGGAGGAGTTCAAGGCTAATCTCAGTTAGATAGTGATTTTGAAGCAACCTAGCTACATAAAACCCTGCCTCAGCCCTACCCCCCCACTTCCTACCCCTCCGAAAATCAAAGAAAAAGCAACCTGGTTTTTAAAAGTTTTCTTTATTTTTATTTTCTGTGTATAGGTGCTTTGCCTGCATGTGCATCTCATGCTTGCCTGGTCCCACAGAGGTCAAAAGGAGGCATCAGATCTCCTGGGCTTACAGATGGTTGTGAGCCAGCATGTGGGTGCTAGGAATAGCAATTGAGACATCTTTCTAGCCCTCAACTTTTTTTTTCTTTTGGAGACAAGGTTTCTCTGTGTAGCCCTGGCTGTCCTGGAACTTTCTCTGTAGACTAGGCTGGCTTTGAATTCAGAGATCTGCCTGCCTCTGCTTTCTGGGTGCTAGGCTTAAAGGAGGATGCTACCACCACCTCGCTTCACAACTTATTTTTTAAGACAAAGTCTGTTTCTGTGCAGTTGAAACTGGATTCAAACTTAAGGTCCTTCTGCCTCAGTGCCCTAAGTTCTGGAGTTACAGGTCTATGTCATTATAGCCCATTTTGCTAGGCAAGTGTTCTATTGCTGAGCTATAACTTTATTTATCTATGTATTGCTTAAACTTATTTTAGTTATGGGTGGAGGGCAGGCATGTGCACATGAGTGCATTTTGCCTGCAGAGGTCAGTGGTCTGGGATTTCCCTGGAGCTGGAGTTACAGGTGTTTGTGAGCCACCTGATGTGGTTGCTGGGAATTGAACTCGGCTCCTCTAGTAGAGCAATATGTGTTCTTCACCACTGAGCCACCTTTCTAGCCCCTTGTTTTAGTTTTAAACTCCACAGTTTGTATCCTTTCCACACAAGGAAACCAAAGCACAGAGTAATCAGAGAGGTTTAGTCCACTGGGTCATTTAGGATGCACACACTCATCATTTTAAAAGACTTGCTGTGCTGGGTGTAATGGCACATGATGGTAGATCCAGTACTACTGTTGGAAACAGAAGAAAGACTGCCAACTTGGCTTCTAAGGAGGTATAAATTGCACTTCAACCAGCAGTGTGAGAGTAGTCATTTCCTTTCACCCCTACCGACACTTGAACAGGAAAAAAATAGCATTTTTGGGGACAATTAGTGTGTATCAACATTAAGGTGTCTGGGACTCTTGCAGCAGTGTTGCCTTGAGCTGAGCCCCGGCACTGTGGAGCACACCTGCTCCTTCTTCCTCTCCTTGCCTGTTTCACTCAGAGCGGTCTTTGCTGGCTCATTTCTCTATGTTTATATTGCCTATCGTACCCACTAGGATTTCAGATCTATTTGATCTAATTATTTTATTGGGCTTTTTGAAATGGAGTCTTGCTAAGTGTCTCAGTCTGACTGAGGATTCACGGCAATTCCCTTGCCTCAGCCTCCCAATAGAATTTCAGTTCTTTGAACACAAAAGTTGTTTGTCTTCCTCACTGTGATCCTCTGAAATCGGAACTAAGAGTTTGTCGATTGACTGTTTGAAAAATGAATAAAAGTCACTTTATATAGGAGTCAATCAAGGTGGTAAAAACCTCAGCAACTCATGCAAATTCACACAAGTGTGTGATGGGGCTCCATTTAGGAGTAATTGACTTCCTGGACTTGTCTGTACTAACAATTTAGCCTTCATTCATCTGCTTTCCATGTTGTAGATGTGCCACTATATGCTAGACCTGCTGAAGCAGATTGGGATGTATTCTAGCTGTGACTCCTAGGAAAAGAGATGCTAGGGTCATTTTTGTATGGGTTCAAGGGTTTTCATTAGTCTCAGCTCAGTGTCTAGGAGTGCAAGCATTGGGTTGTATTGTTAGTGCCTGGTTCCTATATGTACTTAACATTGTTTACATTGCTACCAGTCATGTATGAGTGACCTAGGCTTCTTACTTTATTTTAAAATATTTTTCCAGTGGGCTGTCCAGATGGCTTTAATGGTTAAGGTTCCTGTCCAGAGAACCAGAGTTTGGTTCCCAGGACCCATGTTGATTGGCTCAGAAGTTTAACTCTACACACACACACACACAAATAAAAATAAAATAAAAAAGAAATCTTTAAAATATTTTATCACTGGGGCTGCAAAAAATGGCGCAGGCTTCTCTGTGCAGCCCTGGCTGTCCTGGAACTCACTCTGTAGACCAGGCTGGCCTCGAACTCAGAGATCCACCTGCCTCTGCCTCCCAAGTGCTGGGATTAAAGGTGTGCGCCACCACGCCTGTTAGGAGTTCAGTTCTTAGCACCCACAGCTGCTGTAGCTCCAGCCCCAGGGCATCTGACACCTTCTTTTGCTCTCTGTGGACACACATCCCACATATACCCAATTATCTACATATAATTAAAAAATAAAGTATTTAACATTTATTATTATTAAAGTGTATGAAAGGTAAAGGTAACTGAGGAAAAATACACATTATTGCTCTTATCCTTTATATAGTGTAATATAATAATAACACTTCCCCAATATCATATTTAGATAAATCAGGAGTTTCCTAGATTACTTTTATTTGAATTTAATTCTATCATGAAAATGTCTACTTTTAGCAACTTTATCTCTGTAGTCACAAGTTCTATCACAGTTTTAATCATTTATTTTATTTGTGTGTGAGAAAGTGCCAATGTTATGACAGATGTGTAGCAACTTCCAGGATGTGTCTGTCTCTTTCCTTTATGTAGGTTCCAGGGATCAAATTCAGATTGTCAGCCTTGGCAACAAGTGCCGTTACCCACTGAGCCATCCTGTTTGGCTCTAGTTAGTTTTCACTGTACAGGTTAATGGCATTTTTCAGGTACGTACACTGCAGACTGATCATGTCCATTCTCCCTCTCTCAGCCACTTTCGAGTTTTAGTAATCTCTTTTCTTTTAGGCCAGCTTCCCTCCCTCCTTCCCTTTTTCCCTTCCTTCCTCCCTCCCTCTTTCCGAATTTAACCTTTTTTCCCCTAAAAAGATGATCTCTAGTTCATCTATTTTTGCTGCAAATGACAGCTTTCTTATTTTTTTCGGTACAAATCTTGTGTAGTCCAGGCTGGTCTTGAACTCCCTATGTAATTGAGGATGAACTGATCCTCCTGCCAGCACCTTCTGAGAGGTGGATCAGAGATACACACCACATTCACAGTTGATCTTGTCAATAGAATCATCTAGGCAACATAACTCTGGGGGTGTTTTGAGGGCACCTTCAGCAGATTTTCCCACTCTCACTGTCTCTTTGTCTCTCTGTGTGTAAAACTTGCCCCTATAGGAGTCTGAGGAGCAGTATCACCTGGTGTTGTGCAACAAACTTCCTGGGGAGATGAAACAAAACACACACACACACACACACACACACACACACACACACACACACACACCTCTACTTATCCCAGAAAAGGAGTCCACATCATACCAAAGTGAGGTTTTCACTAATGTACAGGAACAGATAGCTAGCTGCTTCACCAAAATCTACCCTTCCACGGGTGACAACTCACAAAAGCTGGGAATCTGGAGCACATTGTACAGCCTGCAAGCAACTCAACAGGTTGGAGAGTGTCCTTTTCAGGTGGCTCAGTTGGTCTCAGCCACTTTGAGGCAGCTCAGCTGGTCTTCATTTCCTCTTAACATCAGTTTGCCTAGTATCTGCTTTCCAGGGGGTGGGGATGGGTGAGGTGGCCTTGTCCAAGGGAAACCATTAACAGTCTTTACTGCTTATATACCCTTGAAGAGGGAGGTGCCTAGTGAACCTGGTCAGTTTCAGGGACTTCCTGAAGCTCTTTTGAGTTTTTTTTTTAATTCGATATTTTATTTATTTACATTTCAGATGTTATTCCCTTTCCTCACCCCCCCCCATTTATCCCCTATACCATACCTCCTTTTTTTGCTTTTATACTGTTTAAATTATATGCAAGTATTAAGGTCAGTTCTAGGTTGAGGAACTAGCAGTATAATAGATGCAAATAGTCAAGGAACAAGCAAGACAATAAACCTAGATAGTCAAAGAACATGTAGGACAATAAACAGTCCCGTGAACACTCCTGTGATCACTGTTTCTAAGGGCTTATCAGAATGATCAACATATCTGAGCCTACTTCCCTGTCCTAGCCCAAAGTTGTGTTCATGTCTGAAGCCTACTTCTTTGTTCTAGCTTAAGATTTAGATTCCTGCCTGTAATTACTTCTTTGTTCTAGTCTAGGATTTAGATTTCTGCCCGAGGTTACTTCTTTGTTCTAGCCTAATATCAGATTCCTACCTGAAGCCTACTTCCTTGTCCTTGGCCTATGTCAGATTCCTTCCAAGCAACTCATTTCCTTGTCCTTGGCCCATGTCAGATTCCTACAAGGCAACCCCAAAAGCTCTCCACATCTATTCCCTTTTCATTACATAAACCAGACTGAGTGTGTCTTTGGTTGTTATAACAAGAATGCCTTCCTTACCCTTCGTGGAATATGCATTATCAAAAGCAATGGACTTATGTCTTAGGTTGGTAAGGCTCTCTGCAGAATCTTACCTGTCCTTGGCTTGCCAGCCTGTTAAATTAATAGCTCTGTTTGGGGGTCTCTTTTGAGTTTTTATCTCCTGTCTTAAAGAACTTCACTGTAGGGTAGAGTGTTTTAATTTTGGAGGAAACTGCCAAATAACACCCGGTTGTGCTCTTGTCCTCCTGAGCACTGTGCTGAGCACTAAGCCCTTTGACAAGCATTCTGCTTAGTTCTACTTTCATCCTCTCCTGGCAGCATCCTCCAGCTTCTTCATTCTTCCCATGTGGACTCAACAACAGCAGCTCTCCAAAAATCTTCTAGCACCAGACTGGGACTACTTAGGCTTTAAGCTTTATGGATTGAGCAGCTACTGGGTACTCCAACCTTTCTACTATACAGATGGCCATTTCTGGATTATGTAGTTCCTATCATGTAAGTTATTCTAATAAATTCCCCTTTATCACACATGCATTCTTCTGATTCTGCTTCTCTAGTGAACATGCCTAATACAGCCACAATACCCAACACCGTATTTTTTTCTGACTGAGTATTACATTCTGTAAACTTCTCTGTTTATTAAGATCAATTGATTATATGAAATGAGTTTCATTACATTTTCTTTTTTAAAGATCTTTTTTTTTATTTATGTGTATGTATGTGCCTACATGAGTTTATATGTACCATGTATTTGTAGGAGCCTACAGAATCCAGAGGAGTGCATTAGATCTCTTGGGACTGGAATTACAGGTGACTGTGAGCTGCCTAATGTAGGTAGGTACTGAGTTCTTTGATTTGGTTTTGTATGTGTTCATTTCATTCCTGTTGCTGTGATAAATACCATGACAAAAGTCAATGTAGAGGAGCTGAGTGTGGTGGTATATGCCTTTAATCCCAGCACTTGCGAGGTAGTGGTAGGAGGATTTTTATGAGTTCAAGGCTATCCTAGTGTACATAATGAGCTCAACCTAGCTTGGCTATATAATGAGACCCAGAGTCAGTCTCTCTGTCTCCCTCTCTCTCTCTCTCTCTCTCTCTCTCTCTCTCTCTCTCTCTCTCTCTCACACACACACACACACACACACACATACACACAGAGCAATTTAACGGTTTATTTGGCTCTCAATTCCAGATTACAGTCCATCATGAGAGGAAAATCAGAGGCAGGATCATGAGGTAGCTACTCAGTTCATATTGACAGTCAATGACAGAGAGAAGTGAATGTATACATGCTCAACCTCTTGCCTGTGTTCAGCTCTGTTTCTCCACTTTTACATAGTTTAGACCCCATGCCTAGGGAATGATGCTTCCCATAGTGATCTGTGTCTTCCTACATTGATTAGCTTATATTTTGCTTGTGAGACTAGCCTTTAATGATTGAGGTATCTCTCTAGCCCTTCACTAATATATATATGGGACTTACTAGGATGGTTTATGGGCTGTGGTCCAGCTAGTCCAACAATGGCTGTCTACCAATGGAAGGTTCAAGAGTTCAGTAGTTGTTGCCTCTAGGAGGTTGAATGTCTCAGCTGGTCATCATTATGTATCAGAATCCTGAAGAAACAGGCTTTAATGCCAGTGAAGGAATGGACTTGTGAGAACAAGCACAAACTGGTACAGAGAGCAAGCTTCCTTCTTCCATGTCCTTTATATAGGTTGCCAGCTGAAGGTGTAGCCCAGATAAAAGGCTTATCTTCCCACTTCAAAAGATCTGGATTAGAAGTGAGTCTTCCCTTTTCACATGAATTAGGAAAAAAAACCCTCACAGGTGTGTTCAGTCATTTGGGCTTTAGTTTATTCCAGATGTAGGCAAGTTGACAAGACTAGCCATCACAATCCCTCATTGAGACTTTCCAGGTGATTCTAGGTTGTGCTCCCTGTGTATGTGGAGAGACTAGTGAATGAACTTACGTATGGTACATAAACTATCACTGAGCATCTTCAAACCATGTCTTTAAAAAGAACTCTAGAATCTACATATGGGAGAAAACACTGAACATTGTCTTTTTCTGAGTCTGGTTTATTCATCTGGCTTATTTTGCTTTACATGATTTCTATCTATCCATTTTATGCAAACAGTATGATTTCTTTCTTATTTAAGATTGAATAAATCTCAATTATATATGCATACCACATTTTCATTATCTTTTCATTCTTTATAAACTCCAAGCTCTCAGGACTGTGATTTCTATTTTGCATTTCCCTGATGGCTAATTGATCATGAACATTTTTTCATATATTTATTGCCTCCCCCTCCCTCTGTTCGTGTGTGTGTGTGTTTTTTCTCTTTTTGAGACAGTGTCTCTTGTAGTTCAGTATGGCTTTAAATTTACTAACTACATAGCAATAGAACCTTGACTAAGGCAGAAGTTGGTACCAGGGGCTGGGATATTGGTGTGACAGGCTTGAACATGTTGTTTTTTAGAAGAATATGGAAGACTTTGAGACTTTGGACTAGAAATGTGGTTGGACACTTTAAGTGGGGCATCATAGGCCATCCTAGTAGAAGCATGGAAAACAGTTTTGAAGGCAATTTGAATGTTGGGAGCCCAGCTTAAGAAGTTTCAGAGGGGCAAGAATATTATTAGTAAGTGGCCTGGAGACTGCTTTTACAATATTTTGGCAAAGAGTGTGTTGCTGTTTTTGCCCTTGTCTTAAAAATCTGCCTGAGGCTAAAGTGACGAATTGTGTGTGTGTGTGTGGGGGGGGGGTTATGGCATCAGTAGAGGAGAATTCAAGACAGCCTAGGATTGACTCTATGATGTGGTTCCTAGTGGTCAGTGTTACACAGATTTATAATGAAAAGGAGCAAGCTGGACAAGTAAAATTACAAAATGTACAGTTTGAGGAGAAAAGGAACATTAGGAAAAGTAATGCTGGAGCCAAGTCCATGCTCAAAGAGATACAAATTTTAAAGAAAAGCCTGATGCTAAATGGAATAAAGGGAGTGGTGACCTCAGGGCAAGACCCCACCCAGCTGAGCTTCCAACTTGTGAAAATAAAGAAAAGCTTAGGCAGTGAAGGAAACCATCAACAACAGACCGCTGATTCAGATGTAATAGAACAAGGCGGCCATGTTCCAGCCCCAACAAGCAGTAGAACTTGGCAGCTTCAGCCATGTGGTTCAGGCTTTAAAGGCAAAGCTAAAAGAAAGGGGTTATGGAATCTTTTTACAGCTAAGGAAAGCCAAAGTCCAGGCTTGTGTCAGGGGTGTCTCTGTATGGAGGCCCAGAGAGGCCATTGTGTGAAGGTGTGAAGTTGAAGCCTGGATTGCCCTGAAGAGCCCAAGATATTGGAGATGCCAGGGCTGTGGGACACCTGCTGAGGAGAGCTGTTAACAGGGTGTGGAACCTTCCCAAAGCTGAGAAGTTTGTTGCAGTCAACAAAGCTGAAAGGAGTTGGGAATGTGAAGAGCGCTTTGACATCCGACAGGGAGATACAGAGTTTGGAGTTTGCCCTGGTGGATTTCAGTATTGATTTGGTCTAGAATACTTCCTTTCCCCTCTTTTGGAATGGTAATGTACACTCTGTGCCATTTACCATTGTATGTTGGAAATATGTGATATACTTTTTAATTTTAATTTTCCAGATGGTTACTGTTAAGAGATTGCCTTTAGTCTCAGAACAGACTTTGAACTTTGGACTTTTAAACAGTGTTGAGGCTGTTACAGACTATGGAGATTTTTTAAATTGGACTGAATGTATTTCTGTGTCATGATATAGCTATAAGTCTATGTAGTCCAGGGAGTGGAATGTGGTGGTTTGAAGAATAATGGCTTCCATAGGCTCATATATTTGAATGCTTGATCACCAGGGAGTGACACTATTTGAAAGTATCAGAAAGACTAAAAAGATTTGGCCTTGTTGGAAGAAGTACATCACTGGGGGTGGGCTTTGAGGTTTCAGAAGTCCATGTCAAGTGCGGAGTCTGTCTGTCTGCCTGTCTCTCTGTCCACACATCAGGATGTAGCTCTCAGCTACTGGTCCAGCACCTGCTTGCATTCCACAATGCTGTCTGCCATGATAATGCTGTAAGCAAGCCTCCAATTTAAATGTTTTCTTTTACAGAAGTTGCTTGGTCATGATATCTCTTCCTATTAATAGAATAGTGACTAAGACAATAGCCAAGAATGACCTCGAACTCCGGATCCTGCTGCTTTCACCTTCCAAGTGTTAGAACTGGAAGCATAACTATTTTTTTGTTTTTGTTTTTTTGAGACAGGGTTTCTCTGTGTAGCCCTGGCTGTCCTGGAACTCATTCTGTAGACCAGGCTGGCCTTGAACTCAGAAATCCACCTGCCTCTGCCTCCCAAGTGCTGGGATTAAAGGCGTGCGCCACCAATGCCCCGCAAGCATAACTATTCCTGCCTCTATATTCTTTTCAGAATTAGGCATTCAAGAGAGTGATTCAGTTCCTCTGCCTCCTTGTTAGCATCTGATATTCTCACTATTTTATTTGTTTACTTAAGACAATTTCTTACTATGTAGACTAGGCTGGCCTTGAACATGCTGTAATCCTTCTACCTCTGCCTCCTTAATGTTGTTTTCATTGCTGCTGCTGCTGCTACTGGTGGTGGTGGTGTAGGTAGTGGTGTGTGTGTACGTGTGCGTGTGTATGATTCTGATAAGTGAATAGCAAGTTGTGGATTTGGTGGCATTTCCCTGATGATTAGTGGCATTGATGATCTTCTCATGTACTGACCTGTTATCTATATATCCTCTTCAGTGTGTGTCCTTTGTCCATTTTCTAATTACATGGTTTGGTTTTTATTATTAAGTTTGGAGAATTCATTACACATGCTAGGACTCCAATCCATTGTCAAATAGGTGGTTTGCAAATTCTTTTTCAATGGAAACTTTTAAAAATTAAGTATCTTGAAAGAGGGCAAATGGGCTGCACTATAGGGCTGCACTATAGGCCTTCACTATCCTGCAGGTTAAGTCCATGAGCCACATGGGGGAAGGGTATGGGATGTCTTTCCATGTTTGGATGATGGATGATAACTTTATTTTTGTGGAGCTCCTCTATGCAGTTCTTGCCATAGGAAGGAGGGTAGCCTAGTCCAGCTGGTGTACAATCCCACCATTAATATAATGTCTAGTACTGATCCAGGGTTAGGGTCATGGGTTCTCGGTTGCCTGATGCTGTGCCATTCCAGTCTTGTCTGGCCTTGCTGGCCTGACTTGACCTGTAATTTCCAGGGAAGTCTAGGGGTTTGAAGGGAGACAGATCGACTCACAGTTCATGCCAGGCCGTTGAGGTGGTGGGTAAAGGCGGTTGTCACCAGGCCTCAGAGCCTGAGTTTGAGCTTTGGCTTACAGACAGTGGCTGAGAGCAAGAAAGGACTCAGACTACTTGCAAGTTATCCTCTGACTGTCATAGGAACACTACACCATGGCACTGTCGGTGAGCATTCATAGACACCTAAGTTAAGGGGGAAGGAGAGAGAGGCTAGGAGGAGAGGGGGAGAGAAGAAGGAAAGAGAGAAGGGAGAGAAAGGAAAGAGAGTGGGGAGAAAGAGAGGAAGAGAAGATGAGAGGACAAGACAGAGGGGAGGGAGAGAGACAGGAAAGGGAGGAGAATGCAGATCTTTTTTCTAGTCTAGTTTTTCTTATTCTCTTCACATGGGCTTTTATAGAGCAAAATGTTTTAATATTGGAAAGATCTTTTATTAATTTTCCTTTTATGAATTATATTTTGTAGTATAAGTAAAAGAATTCTTCATCTAGCCTTAGATTTTTTTTTGCTTTTCTCTGTTTCCCCTTACACTCGTGTGTGTGTGTGTGTGTGTGTGTGTGTGTGTGTGTGTGTGTGTGTGTGTGTGTAGCTCAGGCTAGGTGGTCTCAATCTAGAGATCTTCCTGCCTCAGACTCTTGAGATCTGGGGACTGGATCACCATGCCCAGCTCTTTTTCAGGCCTGTGTTTTTTCTTTTTCAGGCCTGTGTTTTTGGTCTCTTACCATTACTTGAAAAGGCTATCCTTCATCCTTTAAATCATCTTTGACTGGACTGTATGAGTCTACTTCTGGTCTCTTCATTTTGTCTATTGATTTCCTGTATCGCTTCCCTCCAGTATCTCTGGAGAAAAACCTTACTGTCTTTCATAGCAGTTCATCCATTTCATTCTTCTTTAAGAAAATAGTTTTAGAGAGTGAGTTCCACAGCCAGGGCTATTACAGAGAAACCCTGTCTCGAAAAACAAAACAAAAAAGAAAATAGTTTTAGCCATTGTGGTGCCTTTATCTGTTCATGTAATTTTTATTTTTTCTTCTTCCATGTAAACCTTTTTTTTAAGATATAAGTCTTACTATGTAGCCCTGGTTGGCCTAGAAATCATCATGTAGAACAGTATGGCTTGGGACTCACAGAGATCACCTGGCTCTGTGTCCTGGGTGCAGGTATTAAAGGCATGTGTGACTACACCTGGCCTTTTCCATGGAAATTTTGGGGTGCAGGTTTGAGACCAGGTCCCTTTCCCTATTCCTGGCTGTCCTAGAGCTTGCCATGTAGACCATGTTGGCTGCTAGCTTAGAGATCTTCTTGCCTCTGCCTTCCAAGTGCTGGGATTTACCACATCAATTTTAAAATAATAGTGCTTATATCTACAAAGAGATCGTTATAGAAATGTCATTAAATTTATGGATTCTTTTTTCTTTGATCTTCCATCAGCATTTTCTAATATTTAGCACTTAGATACTGACTAGATTTAATTTAACATTAATTTTGAGACAGGCTTTCACATACCCTAAGCTGGCCTGTAACTCCTTATGTAGATGATAGTCTTGAATTCCTGATCCTCCTGCTCCACCTCCCTACTGCTGGGGTTATAGGGACGTGTCACCACCCAGTCTGTATAGTACTGGAACCTAGGGCTTCATACATCCTACATGATAACTCTATCAACTGAGCTATACTACCAAGCGCCTCTGATTTTATAAATATTTTTTATAAATAAATAAATAAATAAATAAATAATACATGTAGTAGTGATGAATGGTATCATGTTTTAAGTTTTAGTGTCTGTGTGTTCCTTGATAGCGTATGAAAATATGATTGCTTTGCGGTGTTGGTTTTTTGAGTATTTTGTAGATTCCTTGCTATTTTCTACATAGACCACCACACTCAGAACTTCTGGAGATCATTCTCTTTTTGGCTGGCATGCCTTTTCTTGCTTTACTTAAGGGGCTGTGACTGACAGTGCTACCTTGTATAAGAATGGTGAGTGCTGGAGAGTCGGCTCAGCTGTTAAGAGCCTGAGCTGCTCTGGCAGAGAATTGGAGTCTGGGTGTCATCACCCAAGTCAGGTGGCTCACATCCACCTGTAATTCCGGCTTCAGGGGATCATAGGCCTTTTTGTAGCCTGTGCAAGTGTCCATGTACGTGTACACATGTGAATACATATAAATAAAATAATAAAAACAAAGGATGCTGAGTGGTTCATTTCTAAAAGATAGCCTGAGCTACATGGCAACATCCTGTCTCAAACTAACAAACAATAGAAAGGTGAGTGTGCCGGTGCACATCTATAATCACAGCAGCTGGGGAGCTGACACAGGATTGTCAAGGCAGGATTGCTGTAAGCAGATCAGTGAGTCTACACTGGGAGTTCTGGGCCAGGGACAAAGCGAAACTGCCTGAAACAGAGAGACAAATCAGAGCCTTGAGGGAAAGCCTTTAATTGGTCTCCATTAAGGAGGATGCTCTTAGAGTTTGTTTGACACGATAGGGTTGGTACCCAGGGCTATGCCAATGCTGGAGAAGTACTCTACCACTGAGGTCACATGCCCAGTTCTACCATTTTCCCTCCTGACCCCCTTCCTTTCTACATTTTCCCCTCTTCTTTCTTCTTTTCTTTTAATTAATTTTTTTACTCACTTACTTTTTATTTTATGCATTTAAGTGTTTGCCAGCACATATGTATATGCACCATGTATGTGCCTGAAACCCTCAGAGGCCAGAAGAAGGTGTCAGACCCCCTGAAACTGAAGTTACAAATAGTTATGAGCCAATATGTGGGTGCTGGGAACCAAACTTGAGTCCTCTGCAAGAGCGTCAAGTGCTTTTAGCCACTAAGCCATCTCTCCTTCTTTCCTTTTTTTTTTTTTGTTTTTTTTTTTTTGTTTGTTTTTGTTTTTCGAGACAGGGTTTCTCTGTGTAGCCCTGGCTGTCCTGGAACTCACCCGGTAGACCAGGCTGGCCTTGAACTCAGAAATCCGCCTGCCTCTGCCTCCTCCTTCTTTCCTTTTTTTGTTTGTTTTTGAGACAAGGTCTTACCATGTATCCCTGGCCATCATGGAACTTGTTATGTATATCAGGCTGGCCTCAAATTCATAGAGCTCTACTGGCCTCTGCCTCCCCAGTGGCTGGGATCAAAGGCATGTGTCACCAAGCCTAGCGTATCTTGAGTATTTATTTATTTATTGTTGTTTTTTCAAGACAGGGTTTCTCTGTGTAGCCCTGACTGTCCTGGAACTCACTCTGTAGACCAGGCTGGCCTCGAACTCAGAAATCCGCCTGCCTCTGCCTCCCAAGTGCTGGGATTGAGTTCTACAGTGGTTGCTCTAATTTACATTTACCAACATTTGTTTCTCTATGTGTTTTAAAAATTTGTTTTTACTTATTTATGTATTTTTATTTTACGTGTTCTTAAATATATTTTTAAAATTTATGTGTATGGGTATTTTACATGTCTGCATGTATCATGTGTATGCCTTGTGTAGAAGGAGGTCAGAGGAGGTCAGATCCACTGGAGTTACATGGTTATGCGCTGCCATGTGGGTTGTCAGGAAGATCAGCTAGAGCCACTGAGCAATCTGCAGCTGAACCATCTCTGTAGCCACTTGTATATTCTTTGTTTCTATGTTTTGTTTTGAGACAGGCTCTCACTCTGTAGCTCAGGCTGTCCTACAACTAACTCACTAAGCCTTTAACCTCCTGATCCTACTGCCTGTGCCTACCAAGTACTGGGATCAGTATGTCCAGCTTGGTGTTTAATTTTTTTAAAAAAATTTATGGGCTGTCGAGATGGCTCAGCGGTTTAAGAGCACTAGCTGCTCTTCCGGAGGTTGTGAGTTCAATTCGGTTGAAGAGTACTGGCTGCTCTTCTTGAGGTTGTGAGTTCAATTCCCAGTAACCACATGGTGGCTCACGACCATCTGTAACGGGATCTGATGCCCTCTTAAGGGGTGTCTGAAGATAGCTACAGTGTACTTACATATAATAAATAAATAAATAAATAAATAAATAAATAAATAAATAAATAAATAAATAGGCTGGAGTAAGCGGGGCTGGAGCAAGAGGGAGAAGGGAAGGGGAAAATTTATAAAAAAAGATTTACTTATTTATTTATGTATACAACATTCTGCCTGCATGTATGTCTGCAGGCCAGAAGAGGGTACCAGATCTCATTATAGATGGTTGTGAGCCACCATGTGGTTGCTGGGATTTGAACTCAGGACCTCTGGAAGAGCAGTCAGTGCTCTTAACCACTGAGCCATCTCTCCAGCCCTTGGTGTTTACTTTTTAAAACTGTTTTAGCATTCTGCATGTTAATCCCATGTTGGATACAGATGTGGCAATGCTTTTCTCCCTTTCTGAAGGCTGTCGCTTCATTCTGTTGACTTCTTCCTTTTCTGTGCTGAAAGCTTTTTATTTTTGATATCCACACATATGTTTTAGTGGTTCGCATAAGTATATCATACATTGTACCTATATAATTTGCATCTACTTTTGAGTCTGTCCAATGATCTTTGAAAGTTTAGCTTTTAAAAGGCGCATGTACGTGTGTGTATGTGTGTGTGTGTGCGTACGCACATGCATGCCTATGTGATGTATATGTGAGTACTTCAAGAGGCCAGAAGATGGTGTCAGATTCCCTGGAGTTACATATCCAGGCAGTTGTGAGCTGGAATTGAACTCAGGTTCTCTAGAAGAGCAGAATGTGCTCTTAAACTATCTCTCATATTTCTTTGCTAAGATTTTTTTTTTGTCATTTAAAAATATTTTTTTAAAGTTCAAGGCTCCAGCTTGGTGGTAAAGCATTTGCCCCAAATTCCCAATACTGCAGAAATGACGTCTCAATGAATTATCCATGCTCTATAGTCTGGCAAGCCTTCAGTTTTCAATCTTCTGAAAATCTGTCTGACCTCCACCCCTCCCAGGAGCTGGGATTACAGGTCTTTACATTTATTGATTTTTAAAATGTCAGGATTGGGGATTGAACCCAGTGCCTCATGCATGCAAGGCAAGCGCTGGACTGCTGTGCAACTCTCCAGGCACATTTAATTTTTAGTGATTTTGTAAAGGTTTGGTCAAGTCATTGCAATTGTTGGACTCATCTTCATGTAGGTGCAGTTTACTGGTTTGTCTCATGCCAGTTGTAGTTTGCCAGACTCCTTAAAATAAGTTATTTTCAATGAGCATCCTGGACAATTCAGTTATGCTAGGTAGCTCTTTTGTAAACTTTAAAAAATTGTTATCACCATTATCATCATCATTTTCACCACCACCACGATCACCATCATCACCATCATTTGGTTTTATTGAGATAGGGTTTTTCTCAGTAACAGTCCTAGATGTCCCCAAACTGGCTCTGTAGACCAATCTAGCTTCAAACTCACTGAGGTCCATCTGTTGCTGCCTCTCAACTGCTGGGATTAAAGGCATGTTTCACCAACACGTAGCCAAGAATTATTATTATTATTATTATTATTATTATTATTATTATTTGGTTTTTCGAGACAAGGTTTCTCTGTGTAGTTCTGGCTGTCCTGGAACTCACTCTGTAGACCAGGCTGGCTTCGAACTCAGAAATCCACCTGCCTCTGCCTCCCAAGTGCTGGAATTAAAGGCGTGCGCCACCACCACCCGGCTCAAAGAATTATTTTTAATCGTGTGTGTGTATGTGTGTTTGCTCACGAGAATGCACGTGTTCTCAGAGGCCAGAGGTGTCAGGTCTCTCTGGAATTAGAGTTATAGGTGTTTGTGAGCCATATTATGTGGGTGCTGGGGCTTGAACTCTGGTCTCTAGAAGAGTAGTAAGCACTCATAACTGCTGAGCCATCTCTCCATCCCATGTTTGGTGTATCTTGACCTTGGTTTAGGAGTTTGCAGCAGGTGTTGCTCTTGCCGATGAGACAGGGTCAATTCCCAGCATTCAGATGGTGATCTCCAGCTATCCTAACTCCAGTCCCAGGGCACCCATTGCCCTCTCCTGACATCTACTAGCACCAGGCATGCTTATGTAGGCAAAACAGTCATACGCATAACAGAAAATATATTTTGAAAATACATCTCTTATTTCAACATGTGGTCACCATGTTTATTTAGGTTCAGCATGCTTTTGTGGGCTGTGGTCCCAACAACAGTTTCATTTTCTGAGTCTTGCAATGTTATTTTACTCGGCTTCATTCTTCTGCTTTCCCTGGCACTCCTATTCTAGACTTTGATGGTCCTAATAGTAAGGTCTCCTTATGCTGCTGAGTGCAAGGCTGGGAAACACAAGGTTTTGCTGTTACTGCTACGGGAAAATGTGGCTCCCTGATGGAGCCTACTCTAGACAGGGATGGAGGCAGCTTGGAACTTTGATGCTGCAAAGCCCGAGACCACTTGCTGGAACTTATGCTATGGAGCAAGGCTTAGGTCTTCCTGCTAGACACCTGTTGGGCTGTTCTTTTCCCAGTCCCTTGCTTATGGAAAATAGACCCTTACTCCCAGTATCTCTGTTTTTCTGTTCTTGTCACTCAGTCTAGGGGTACCTATTGGTCTATGGGAGATAAACACTGTTGCTCCTCAAGTCTTGGAGTCCTTAGCCAGTCTATTTTTATTTTCCTATTTGCTGTCTAGGACATATAACTGAACTTCATGAAGAGAAACTGGGGAAAGTGAGTCTGTATCACCTTCTTTCTAGAGCCATAAGTTCCAGTGTAGTTTAAAATTGCATTTAACCCAATACTTAACTCTTGTTAAGTATTAAAACTTTTAGGAGACTGGAGACATGGCTTATGGGCTAAAAGTGCTAGCTGTTCTTGCAGAAGACGTACGTTTAGTTCTCAAGACCAACTCTAGTTCAAAGGGATCCGATTCCCTTTTCTGGTTCCTGGGAGTACCAGGTAAGTGCATGGTACACACACAGACATACAAGTAAAACACCTATGTTTATATATAAGAAAATAAAAAGTACTGAAAAACAAAGCAAAACAAAACTGCTTTAGTCACTTGTGGTGACGCACACCTTTAATCTCGGCACTTGGGAGGCAGATTCAAGAGGAACAATGAGTTCAAGGCTTGCCTGACCTACATTGTGAGTTCCAGGGCAGCCAGTGCTACATAGTGAGACTTTGTCTCAACCAACCAAGCAAACAAAACGTGTTTTAGAGCTAAGTGTGGTGGTGCATGCTTTTTAATTCCAACACTTGGGAGGCAGAGACAGGTGGATCTGCCTGGTGTACATAAGTCCCAGGACAGCCAGGGCTACATAGAAAGACAAATAGACTCCTTTGTGCCTTCCCACCAACTCAGACCTACTCCTTTCCAGGGACCCCACAACCACCACATTTCCTGGGAACCCAGCCAGTGCATTGCACAGCCCTTGTCAAAGTAACTTCTTGTAGTAGATGGAAATCAACACAGACTCACAACTGGATGAAGTATAGAGAGTGAGAGACTTTGGAGTACTCAATCCTAGTGGGATGTCTTTATCAAACCCCTCCCCTCAAGACTCAGGGATCTATGCAGAAGAGGAGGCAGAAAGATTTTAAGCTCAAGAGGTGGTGGATGACTCCAAAGAGACACCATTTTCAGATACAACAGGGTGATGCACATATGAACTCATAGAGACTGTGACAGTGTTCACAAGACCTGCACAGGTTCAAGCCAGATAAAATCCAAGCATGGATAAAGAGAAGTGGGCACAAAGTCCTATCACTAACAATGGAACGATTTTGCAATCAATCAATGTTAGGAGAGGGAAAATCAGTTTTTATCCGTACATTGGAGTGGCACTGGGTCCATCAAACTATGCACTAGGGCAGGCCTTATACTCAGGAATAGTTTGACAACATAAAATGGACTTCATATTGTTTTTTCCATGTGTGTTTATTTATTTATTTATTTTTTAAGAAAGAGGAATAACATGAAGTCAGATGGGGAATCTGGTACAGAGAAAAATATAAAATGTTTATGAAAAAATTAAAAATTAATTATTAAATATTTTAAAGGCTGGGGGTATGGCTCAGAGGCTGTCCATGGAACACATACAGCAAGTATGAGGGCCCTGGGTTTGATTCTTAGCACTAAAAAATAATGCACCCCCAAACAAAACCCCAGATCTGTTTTCTGAATTTTATTGTTGTGAACTGTCTGTTGATATTACCTGTTTTTATATTGGGCTAGTGGCCTAGTGGTTCTACACTTATGCCTAGGCATTTGTGTTCAGAGTTTCTAGAAGTTGTAGATACTTTCTAGTATATTGGCTATCTTTAAAAATGGTTATGATTTGTATTTTTATGTGTATGTGTGTGTGCATCACGTATGTGAAAGCCAGAGGGTGTTGGAAGCCCTAAAACTAAAATTACAGGTAGTTGTGAGCTGCCTGATGAGGGTACTGGAAACCAAATCCTGGTCTTTGAAGAACAATGAGTGCTTTTAACCACTGAGCCATTTATCCAGCCCCATATGGGTTACCTTTTGGCTTTGGCTTTGTTTATGATGAGTATTTTTTTGATACCAGGTCTCAATGTGAAACCTTGGCTGGCCTAGAACTTGCTCTGTACACCAGACTGGCCTGTAGACCACAGAGATCTGACTGCTTCTACCTTCCAAGTGCTGGTGTGTACCATCATACCCAGATGATATTACTTTTATTTTGTCGGTTTTTAAACGGGGGGGGGGGGCTACTGTTGAGCTCTGACAGGCCTGGAACTCACTATGTATACCAGGCTGACCTTGAAATCACAGAGATCTGCCTACCTCTGCCTCCAGAGTACTGAAATTTAAAGGTATGTACTACCATGCCTGACCTGTGTATGTGTGTTTTACTATGAAGATTTTTTTCAAGATTTTGTCTTTTTATATAGCTCAGGCTGGACTTGAACTTGTGATCCTTCTGTTTCTACTTTTTCAGTGTTGGCATTAGAGGATAGTGGCCATGCAGTTATTAAAATGCAGTTAAATATTGAGGTGGTGGTACATGCCTGCAATTTGAATACTTGAGAGGATGAGGCAGCAGGTTTACCATGAATCCAAAGCCAGTCTAGACTGCATAGTGAGTTCAAGGCCATGGGAAGCTTGAGAGTAAGACCCTGCCACAGAAAACCAAAACCAACTCCCCACAAAATGCAGCTAAACAATGTAGTTAAATATATCAATGTTTTCCTTAGCTTCTGGGCTTTGTGTCCTTGAAAAAAAGCCTCCTCATTTCAAGATTGTTTTTCTGGTGTTTTGTTCTGGTTTCCAGCAGGCCCTGTTCTATCTTCTTGGTAATGTTCCATTTGTCCCTCTGATTGGAGGCTGTGCTCCCACCTCTCCCAGTTTCGCTGCCGTGTGCAAGTCCAATTCATCCTCCAAGGCCATGACTGCCTTGGAACTGTGAGTTCCTTTTAAGTGGGCACAGGGTCTCTCTAGTTTATTCCTAGGGAACAGGAAAGCCACGGGCTCTTGCAGACGTTGCTACCTGTCCTCATGTGTTCTGGGCTGAGGGGTCCTTGTCAGCACGCAGTGTTCCTTACCTGTGTGCAGCAGAACCTAAGCTAGGAGAGCCTAGCTGGGATTTGCCTTTCTGGATCTTCATGGTAACATAATAAATGAAGTGATCCAGCTGTGAAGAGGGCTGACAACGAAAGAGTGGGGCAGTTACAGAGATTTGCACAACTGTCCTCCACTGTGCCCTTTCCTGTCCATGCTGGCTGTCCCTTATCCTCCCCAGTAGGCCTGGCTCTCAGAAAGCCTGCTCAGGTGACCACACTTCCTGACTGCTGACACCAGGAGGCAGGGTTGCTCTCTTCCGTGAAGAAGTACCTTCTCTAGGTGTGATGGTAACTTCAGTGGAGCTAGGGATGCCCAGACAGCTAGTAAACCTTCATCTCTGGATGTGGTTTTGAGAGACTGGCATTTAAATAATGAGTAGATGATTGAGTAATGAATTATGACTCAGCATCATCTAATCTGTTGAGGACTTGAACAGAACAACTAGGAGGAAGAAAGGTGAATTCGAGTTTCTCTCTCTCTCTCTCTCTCTCTCTCTCTCTCTCTCTCTCTCTGTATGGGTGTGTATATATGTGTTTGAGACAAGGCTTCATTCCTTTCCTCCTCCTTCTCCTCTTCTTCCTGCTGCTCCTTCTTTTTTCGAGACAGGATTTCTTTGTGTAGCTCCTGCTGTTCTGGAACTTACTATGTAGACCAGGATGGCCTCAAACCTGGAGAGCCACCTACCTTTAAAGCCTCCTGAGTGTTGGGATTAAAGGCATGTACCATCACCTGGCTGAATTTGCTTCTTTTTGAGCGGAGACATTCATCTTCTGCCCTTGGACTTCATTCAGCACTCCTGAAACTTTGATCTTCAGATGGAGACTCACTTGGTGCTGTGACTGCCCTCTGACCGTCTTAGGCCTTCAGAGTCGGACTGAGTTG
>NW_021604701.1:333741-359890 GCF_004785775.1 Grammomys surdaster | reverse complement strand
TCTTCCTTCCTTCCTTCCTTCCTTCCTTCCTTCCTTCCCTTCCTTCTTTCTTTCCTTTCTTTCTCTTTTTTTCTTTTTTCTTTTTTGAGATAGGCTCTCACTGTGTAGCCCTGAGTCACTTGGAACTTGCTATGTATACCAGTCTGGCCTCCAACTTACAGAGATCTGCCTGCCTTTGCCCAACCCAAATTTCTACTTCTTAACTGGTGCTTTGATTTTTGCACCATTCCATTTTGGGACTGGAACACAAGAACTCATACATACTATGCAAGTGCTGTACCCTAAGCCACATTCCCTAGCCCCTCTACTTTTTTCTTTTTACAAGATCATATTATATATTTATTATTTGTGATATGTGAAAATAAATAAAGGGATCAGTTCAATACTAGAACACCTTACCCAACCATCCCAGGTAGATAGAGCTATTTCTTTTTCAGGGATCAGATAACACTGTTTCCCATTTTCTGGAGAATACTGGTTTATTGCAATGTTTGTGCCCTTCTTTCTGAGATGAGAAACACACTCAAAGGCACAAACCTTTTCTAATTCATGTTCCCAGTGTCTAGCAAAATTCTTGACCTTGAGCAGGTACTCAGGGAGGGTTGAATTCAATGAGTGCCTTTATTAGTAAGCTTCTTGAATGTGCTCACTACGGGACAAGCCTCAAGTTGCTCCTCAGAGGCTAATAATTTTCAGTGTTCAAGGAAGAACATCTTCAGGAGTTTGGAATGTGGACAGCAGTTTCTAGCCCATACAAGGGCTGCATTATGACCCAGGATCTGGGGCAGTGCTAATATCTTGTCACTTGGCATGCTTTTGAAGTCACTGCCTCAAGAGATCTCTGATCATTGAAATGATCAAGGCTGGGTCTCATTTGTACTTTTTAAGTTGGAGAGACCAGCCCAAACAGGATGTCTTCACACAGAATAGGCCAAGGAGGTAGGAATTAGGGGACATATAGGCCAGCTTGGAGTCTTCTAGGCTTGGAGGAGAGGAATGTTGTTGACTTTAAAAAAAAAGATTTATGTGTATGTGTTTTGCCTGTATATAACTGTACCACAGGCATCTCTAACACCAGAGGTCAGAAGAAAGTGTCAGGTCCCCTGCAACTGGAATTATGGATGGTTGTGAGTCACCATGTGGGTACTAGGAACTAAAACCCTGTCCTCTGCAAAAGCAGTAAGTGCTTTTAACTGTTGAGCCATCGATGCAACCCTGGATTGCTGGCTTTTAGAGTTGGGAGCATATGCCACATGGCCAATGATGCTGGCAAGGTATCTGAAGACAATTTGGAAGCTGCATGCCTTCCTAGAATGCCTTGGCCACCAGGTACTTCTGTGACCAACCTTCAATAGGACAGTGTGGAGTTTTAGAAAATTGAAGCGAAGCACCAAGACTCTTGAGATAAGGGCAGTGATGGTAGTAGCAGTTCAGAGGCAAGGGCCTCCCCACACCCCTCAGGCCCTTGCAACCCCAGAATTGCAACCCCCAACTTTAGACCCCTATGAAGAACACACCCACTCAGTTATCTCTTTGCAAGTAACTTTTATTTACAACAGAATTGGTGGCTTTTTTTCCCTCATTTTATAGGGGCACTTGGCATCAGCAGCCAGAGGGAAAATCTGCAGTGAAATCAAACTCATTCTGCCCTAGCCACAGCTCGGGAAGCTCATTGGCTCGGTCTAGCCCCAATTCCACCACCAGAGACATCAGCACCTCCTCATCCACTGGGTCAGAATCAATGATAGCAGGGCCCTGGGCACCAGCAGGAAGAGAGACTGATCCCAGTGATTCTCCCATTCCATTCTGGGTCCCAGTGACCCAGTGTTGCAGGGTTTCTTCCTCCCCAGGTAGGGCTGGAGCCGAAAGGGCAGCAGCAGCAGTTGCCGCAGCCCCCTGATACTGGCTGTTAAGCTTCTGAAGCTGCATACTGGCCAGCAGGTGAGGGGTAGGGTGCAGGTTGAAGGATGGGGGTTTGGTAGAAGGGGTGGCAGCAGGAGAGCCTATTGGAGATGTCGATCCAGAGGAGCTAGTGGGAACTCCATTGGCTTTGGCTCCATTTGCGGTGACCCCAGGGTAGTGCAGGACGGTCACTGCCTTGCGATCTTTCGCCCCAAGGTTAGAGTAGGCCAGAGAGTTCATCTCCTGGTTGGCATCCTAGAAGACAGAAAGGCATGCCATAGTAGCTATCCTCCTGGTTTTCTCTTTGGCATTCATGGGATCTGGAATGCTCCTAAATGCTCTATATTTGGAGATAGTGGGTAGGTGGTAGGAAGAGCCCTGGACAGGTAGGTTTCTTTTGCTACTGTGGTTCTGATTCCTAAGTTTAGACCCTAGCTGTAGAATGGAGAACACATTACTGGAAGTGGGCCCCCCTCCCCTGCTGTTCTATGTGCTCCCCTGTCTAAAAAGGGCAACCTGTTTTCTCTCTTCTTAGCCTCACTATGATCTCTTTACCACAGTGGTCTTGTTCCAATTCTGCTTCTCTGACCCACTTCCTGCTGTCTCTTCCAACACCCCTAGTGAGTTTGATTTAACCACTTTTGAACAAGTTATTCTCATTTCTCCCAGACAAAGCCCTGTTGTATCTTCTCTGGTCAAGCACACTGGCTACAGGCCACACCTAGGAAGGCCTGGTGCATGACCTCCTTCCCTAAAGTTCCATGCCTTAGCATCTCCATCTGTAAAATGACAAAACTCACCTCCTTCCCAGAGGTGGTACCACCGTTGACATCAAGTGCAGGCCTCGACATAGTTGGCATTTCAGAGCCTGGGCAGAAGTCCAATAAATTGGTGTGAGTTGATGATGCCAGCTGGGACGGTTGGTCTGCAAGTAAAAGAGAAGAAATAATAGAGGTGAAGGACACACTAGAAAATTTGAAGTCGGGGTGAATCCATTCAGCTACACAAGGATGCTGATAGCGTTAAACTCAAAACACCTGGGCCGAGAGCAGAGTCAGAGCTGCAACTCTGCCGTGCAAGAGGCCAGGGGCATGTTCTCTCTGTTCAGCCAGCGTCTAACTGTAACCCACAATGCCAAGAGAGGACACATGAACATTTACTCATACAGGTTATTTCCGAGTCCAGAGGTAGGGGGTGGCATTGTTTCTGGTCCTGAGAGCAGGCATGTCCCTGAGAAAGCAGTACGCCATGACAATGGACCACTAGCATCCAGGTCTTCAATGGGACTGGGAAAAATGAGAATTCAGGACAAGGAAGGCGTAGAAAGTCTCCAAAGCCCTGTCTTGGGCCATGCCCACAAGAAGTCAGCAGATCAGGGTGTTCTGGAGACCTCAAGGCAGCAGGAACCCCACAGAATAGCTGGGAATAGCTCAGTTCCTCCATATCTCAAGCTCCTACAAGACAGTTCTTAGATTGGGCTTTCCTAGGACAAGTGTCCCAGAGGCCATAACTGCCACACCCATGTGTGGCTGAGAGAAGGATTCTTCCTGGAGGGAAAATCCCATATTTTTTTTTTCAGGGACGCAACAGCAGCAGTTTTGCCACAGACCTCTCCTAACCACTGGCCAAGTCTTCATACCTGAACTTACTTAGATGGCTTCTAAAGAAATGATTTTCTGGCCCAAGTGCTGAAGAGATAGGAGAATGGAGGGGGGAAGGGGGGAGAGAACAAAACAAACCCAGCTCAAATTCAGAAAATTAAAATTCTTGTTTTCCTGAAAATGTGTTTTTATAAGCCTCACATGTTCTAGCATTATCATCTTGAGGACCCCAATAGCCATTTCTCAAAGGGGCTAGAATTTGCTAGGACTCTCCCCCCCATTGTTACTCCCAGTGGTCACTATGAATGTGCTGGCCTCTAAAGTTACCATTATCCCCCTCTTTTCCCCCATTTAACATTGGCCTACTGGGGGAAAGGATGGAAGCAAAGGAGAAAACCTGAGGGAGGGGCACTTGCTGGGTCCCACACCAATGCTTGACTGAAGAGGCAACCCTAGGATATTTCAGCAGTCTATCTCTAGACAAGGGTACTACCGCGCGTTGACGTCGTCAGGAGGGCCAGTACTGCCACTATTTCAAGTTCCTCGTCGCTTCACCGTCATATCCATCTTCTTTCTCCCGTGCACCACCCGTACCCCAACGTACAAAAGAAAAAAAAAACCCAAGAGCAACAAGAATGGGGAGGAAAGTGCATGTGTTCTGGTGTGGGCTCGCCAGGCAGGCCCTTGTAACATTTCCCTCGGGGCGCGCCAGCTCGAGACTCTCGGAAAGCTCGGGAGCCCGTCTAAGAGGCGATTGCATCCCCCACCCTCACCCAACAACCCCAGTTTCTGTCTCCTACCCCACCCCTTCCGTCCATTTGAGGGAAAAAACTTGGTTCACGGATGTCTGGGTCTGCTCGGAGCCACGAAGTGCTGCGAAGCAGCAGCGAGGCTCCGCGAAAAATGCCGCGCAACAAGTGCGGACTCCGCGGCTCGCGCCTCCTGCCTCCCGCTGCCTGGCCCCGCCTGGCCGCCCTCCGAGAAGGCCCTCGCCCCGGCTGATGGAGGGTGAGAAGAGGAGAGAGAGGGAGAGAGGGAGGGGAGAAGAGAGCCGCAGGTGGG
This sequence comes from Grammomys surdaster, assembly GCF_004785775.1. Lineage (NCBI taxonomy): Eukaryota > Metazoa > Chordata > Mammalia > Rodentia > Muridae > Grammomys > Grammomys surdaster. Next base: position 355,325 of record NW_021604701.1, on the reverse strand, counting down.
GGGGGGGTCTCGAACCTGTCCCGAGAGCAAAAGTTAAAAATGACACCAACCGGTATACTCCACCTCCATTGCCATTGAGAAATCTAAATGTCCAAACAGCACTGCGGCTTGGCTTGCACGCGCTCCAAGCAGCCCAGCCAGAATCGCCACCTGAAAACTAAAGGCCCCTTGTTTACGGACAGCTCGCTGAGCCTCCTCGACGCGCCCGGAGAGAGCCACCGGCGGGGGCTTGGCCGGACGGAGCCCTGCACGCCAGGAGCTAGCACCAGTGCCGGAGGGCTCCAAGCTTCCGTTACCTCAGGTGCTCGGAAGCAGAGAGGCGACGAAGCACGGGTCTCCGCGGGGGCGCACTTTGGGGACCCGCAGCGTCTCCGCGCGCGGGGGCGCACTTTGGCGCCAGCGGCAGTGGCTCGCGCGCCTCGCAGACACTTCCGAGCGCCCTCGGAGCGTCCGATGCTGCCGCTGCTCCCAGCAGGCTAGCAAAGATTCCAGGTGCCAGGGGGTGCGATAACTTAACACAAGGTCACAACACTAAAAGTGGCGTGGCCCTGACTAGTTGTCCCACCCCTGGTCAGGCGCCCCGCGTGGCAGAGGCCGGGCGCCGCGCGCGGCCGCTTCCCCTCGAGAGGGGCGTGTGCACGAGGGTCGTGCTGCGTGGGGAAAGCAAGTTGCCTGAACGTTCCAACTTCCAGCTCGCAGCTCCGCTGAACTCAGCCAGAAGCCCTGCTCGCCTCCAGCCCCCAAGAAAACAAGAGCTTTGTGCGGCCCCCGAGCGGCCTGATGCAGTCCAGGCTAATGGTAAAGTCGGGGAAGCAGAGCTGGGGAAAGCGCGGGCGCGGGAGTGGATCTGCTGCGGGTTTCTCCGGACAAGTGGGCTCCGCGTCCCGCGGGCCGGCCGGGGCTACCGCCCCCTGCCCCGCAGCTCCGGCAGCAAACTAGTCCCCCAGCCCCTCGGCCGGCTCGGCCGTCGCCGCGCCCTTAGCCTCTGCTGTCCAGCCCAGCGCCCTGCCCGGCGGCCCGGCTTACCTCCGCGAAGCTGCCCGCCCGGGAGAGGAACGCTCACGGGCTGGGGCGCGGACGAAGCAGCCCCGAACCTCTTGGCACGCACGCTGCCGCGGCCGCTGCGAACTGCTAGCTACAGAGCCCCCAGCCGCACGGGCGGCCACCCGACCCCAGGGCGCCTGGGAAAAGCCTGCACCGCCGCGCCGCGCCGCCGCACCGCACCGGGCAGCGCCGAGCAGCCCCGACCGGACCCGCGCTCGTGCCGGCCCGCAGTTTAGGCGCCCGGACTCCGGGGCGGTGGCGATCACAGCCACCACGCTTGGCTCTCGGCGCGGGGACCCGGCTCTTAAGCCCCCGCTGCAGCCCGGAGAGCCCTGGCGCACAAGCACACAGCAGCAGGCTGGCCTCGGCTAGGAATCTCAGGAAGGACAGACCCCTTTCCCCCCTTTTTTCCCTCTCCCCCCAATTTTCACGTCTTTATAACCGGCTTAGAGCATTATTAGCACATGTCCTGGCTCGTGGGCGAGTTGGTAGCAAAATCTGAACTGGATACTTACGGAGGGCCCGAGCGGGTGCCGTGCCTTCCTCTGGTCTGGTCCTCTCTGTCAGGAGCAGCCCCGCGCAGATAGGTTGTGGGAGGAGCAGCCGGGCGGAGCGAGCCTCCTCACCGCAGCTCAGCAGCGCACTTCTGCAGCTGTGCCGCCGGGAACATTTTATAGCGGCGGCTGGCGTGTGTGGCCCTTTAAAGGCGCTCGAGCTGGTGCAGTCACCGTGGATCTTGTGAAAGCAAAGGGCGGGCTAGGGAACAGAGTGCGTGCGTCTCCTCCTGTCCCTCAGCCCTGGGGGCACGACGCAGCTACTGGGGTGGAGCTGTTGGTCTCTGATTTTGGTCACTTCTCTCCCAGTTCTCTGGCCCATACTTGTGTTTCTAAAACTGATGGCAGCCCGAACCTGGGACGTGGGCTCTCCCCACCACCCTGCATGGACTTGCCCAATAAATTCCACTTAGTAATTTCACCGAGGCGAGGGAGAGCTGTTAGTGTCTGTTTTTTGACCTAAATCAAGCGGGTCGCTAGGACGGGCTTCAATGGATAGAGAGAAGAGCTGTTGGCTTAGGGAAAGATCCAGAAGAGAGACTCGCACACGGGACGGTGTAGGCAAAGCACAGGTCTTAGTTTTCTGCAGGGCTTCCTCTGAGCTGGTTTGCTCTCTTTGAGCTATGTCGTCTCATCGTGGAATGGCCAAGGTTGGAGGGTCCCTTATCCCCTAAACTCCCTACATTTTGTTCAGGGGCACTTAGAGGGATCATATGGCAGCAGTGGCTTTCCTCAAGGCCCAAGGTTGGTTTTCAAGGCTTTCTGTTCTGTGGTCATCCAGGGCAGAAGGAGGCTGGCAGGATGCGACGATGCTGGGAAATGCTCTTCTACCGGACCGTGGGGCTAGGTGCATGCATGCAACTCACATGGCTCACGGAAAAGCCAAGAACAGGCAGCGGGTTCGAAAAGCTTGCCACAGAGTTCGCAGAGATTCCTCTTGCCACGATGCCAGGTTATTTTATTATGATTATATAATTATTCACATCTAGCAAGAATAACATTTTGCACTTAGAGAGCACATTTCTTGTGTTGGTACGTTGTCTTACAAATCCTTACTGAAAGAGATCTGGGGTTTCTTATTTCAAGGCATGTTCCCTGTGGCTAGAAACTCTCACCTCACTCACCCCTTGCAGGAAGGCCACCAAGATTACCCCCTCTAATCAAGCCTTCCCCCAGTCTCATCCTATCCTCTCCCACTCCCTCCTTTCAAAAATTCAGTTGATACTGTTTGGAAAACAAGGTCTTTTGAAAGAGTACAATGTTAAGGAAACGGGGGAGGAATGTTACAGAGTCATTTTCACTGTGTCTTGTGTCTTTCTAATTGGCTTTGAAGACCTGAAGTTGTTCTTTCTTTCTTTCTTTCTTTCTTTCTTTTTTTATTTTTTTGGATCTCAAGTGTCCTTAATTTGTTCTTCTAACAGAGTCGTGTTTGTTGATGAAATGCCCGGCTTGCTGACGAAGAGGGGGCGCAAATGGAGGCACAGAATTAGGCCCCTCTTTGGCATTTGGTGGAAGCTGGGGTGAGTACCCTGGATAATCAGGGAAACCCTCTCCCTCCCCCCCCCTTAGGCTGGAAAGCTGCCTCTCTTCATTGCTGATTGCTTGCTCCCTCCCACTCTGCTCCAACTCGAACCCGGGTAACAACCACACTCCCCACACCAGTTTCCCACTTGAACTGTGGGTTGTGCCTAGTTTCCTGTTGAGAAAAGGAACAATCTGTTGGGACCCCGAAGTTCTATTGGGATAGCAGGCGAGGTACCCTTCCGTGGTATTTGCCTAGGATGAAAAAAGTTTTTGTGAAAGCAAGCGGTGGAGAAGGAATGGACTTTGGCTTTTGAACTACAGCTGCTAATTTGGACCCCTGACCTGCCCCCTTCTCCTGTTGGAGTCTAAAGCTGATTCCTAAACTGCAGATGCAGCTGGGCTCCAGGCTCCGGATCCCGGACCTGTGGATCCGCCCTCCATCTATTGGATGGCTCCCAGGCCAATTGTTAGAAAGAGGCATATGTTCATCTCAGCTTCTGGAGTGTCTCCGGAGCAGTTGCTCAACAGCTAGCCCCCTCCCCCATCAGTGCCCTCCACCACATTTCTATATGCCCAAGTTCCAGAAAGCCCCCTACAACACCGGTGACTTCCTGTCATCTCCACTTGCCACCTCCCAAGGAGTAGGAATGAGAAGGGCTTTAAGCACCCAGCTTTGAAGCAGAAAAGCCACCCATTTCCTTTTGGGGGAATGGGAGTTGAGGTTAGTGGCAGAGACTGAGACGGAGCAAAAAAGGCATTTGCATTTCTAGGCAAATATGCCTTGGATCACTGACTGCCCAGCCGGCCCTAGGCTATCTCAGAGCTCTGCTCAACTCTTTTCTCCAAGTTGGCAACTAGACCATACCCTTGTGAAGCCAATGTAGAAGAAATGCTCAGCCAGCCACCTTCTAAATTGCTATGAGCCGGGCATCGACTGTTCAATGACCAGTCCATCATTTTACTTAACTTCTAGGACAACCCTGTGAGATTGGGTTACCAAAGGGGAAAGAGCCTCAGAGAGGTGCCCAAGCTGGCATGGGCAAGAGGAAGGGAGTTTTGAGCCTGGTGAGGCTGGCTGCAGTCTTTAAGCTACACCCTTACACTCTGCTGCCTTGGAAGGCAAAGAAGCAGTCCAGAGTAAAGGTTCAGGGGTCAGGGGCCTGGATGAAATCCCTGCTCTGCCATTTGCTAGCTGTGTGGTCTTAGGGTAATTAGTTGTGTTGGTTGGTATATGTGTGCTCAGTTTCCCTATTAAATGGATATCATAACAAATCTGTAAGGGTTAAGAAGAAAGCTTTAGCTTGATTGGTTGGTGCTGACAGTGTAGTAAAATGGCTAGTGCATGCTGGGATTAGTATTATAATCTGCTTTCTGATTCTTTGGCCCCATCCCTGTCTCACCTCACACACTTTAGGTTCTATAACACTTGCTGACCTAGTAATTCAAATACCAGACTGAGAAGGAGATGAAAGACATCTATAAACGTAGGAACAAACTCCGCTTACTACAACAAAAGCTGCCTGGACTATGACAGGAATAAAAATAGGATCAATAAAAGATAATCACATGTTATGGGATCTTTTGTTGTTTGTTTGTTTGGTTGGTTTGTTATGGGTTTTCAAAACAGAGTTTTTCTCTGTAGCCCTGGCTGTCCTGGAACCAGCTCTGTAGACCAGACTGGCCTCAAATTCACAGTGATCTGCCTGCCTCTGCCTCCTGAGTGCTGGGATTAAAGGCATGTGCCACCACTACCGTGCCTGACAATAATCACATTTTATAGGTCAGCCTATAAATGTAGAAGTATCCAAAAATATATTCAATATGTGTATAGGAAGGTTTAAAAGTACAAATCTAAATTTAAAAAAAAATTATGAGTGTGTGTTTGTGATTTAATTTGCAACACATGTATGCAGGAGCCTTCAGAGGCCAGAAGAGGGACCTGGATCCCCTGGAACTGGAGTTACAGATGGTTATGAGCGGCTGTGTGGATGCTGGGAACTGAATCCAGGTTCTTTGCAAGAGCAGTGAGTGCTCTTGACTGCTGAGCCTCTCTTCAGCTCGCCTGTAAACACTTTTCTTCAGGTATTTAGAGAAGCCAGTGTGGTGGCCCACACTTGTGATTCTAGTCCTCTAGAGGCTGAGACATGGTCATTAGTTCTAGACCAGGCTGAATTACACAGTGAGTCCAGGCCAGCCTTGATTACACAGAAAATTCCAGGCCAACCTGGGCTACACAACAAATTCCAGAACAGCCGAGGCCATATATAAATAAATATAAGTATATATATATATACACACACACACACACACACACACACACACACATACATATGAAGAATTGTTTATAATAGAAACCAACCATAAAGGTCCATGGCTAGGGAGTTTTCTTTGGTACTTTAACCACCACCTACAAAATCATGATTCTAAAAACTTTTATTCATAACAAAATATTGAATAAAAGACCCTGGTACAAAGTTGCATAAATATGATGCCAAGGTGGTACAGAGGGTACCAAACCTCCAAAATTAATACTTGTATGCTTGAAACTATGTATAAATATGTGACTAAAGCAATGGCCAAAAGATGATAGTGCCAGTAAGTGACACAATTCTGAATTATTTTTCTCTATATTTATATAATACGTTAGTCTTTTTATTGTATTTACTTATTTGGTGTATGTGCACATGTGTGCCTATGTCCCCTTGTGTACCTGCCACAGTGTATGTGCGGAGGTCGGAGGATAGCTTCACATGTCAGTCCTGGGATGTCACTCAGGCCATCAGACTCATTCTACCTGCTCAGTCATCTCATCCACACAATATCTTCATCTTCATCTCTTTCTCTTCCTCCTCCTTCTTTTCTGTTTTGTTTTGAGACAGGGTCTCTCTCTGTAGCCCTGGCTGTCCTAGAGCTCACTATGTAGACCCAGCTGACCTCAAACTCAGAGAGTTACCTGCTACGGTCCTCTGAATGCTGGGATTAAAAGTGTGTACCACTACACCTGGTTTATTTTTCTTATAAGTAAATATACATTTATACTTAATAAGCTCCCTAAAAGTAGATTTTACTTTTTTTTATTGTTTATTTGAGGTGATATATTACTCTGTAGTCTAGAAAGGCCTTGAGCTTTCAGTTGTTTGGCCTCAGCCTCTTAAGTGCTTGGGACCATTTTTTGTTGAAATTATATGTACATAGAAAAAATGTTGGGTGCAAAGACACCAAAATGTTAAGTGATTATAACTGAGTAGTGGTATTATGGGTAATATTTTTCTTTTTCTTTTTAATTTTTTTGCAGTATGATTACATTGTTTTCTCACAATTAGAACAGATTCATAACTTGAAAAGTGCATAATCAGTAGTATTCTACTTATAGTAAAATTATGAATGCAAATTGAAAAAAATGGGAAGGAAGTATATTGAACTATTAACAGTCTTTATATTAGTTGCTAAGGGATTATGGGTAATTTCTTCTCATTTTTCTGTAATATAGTCTTATTATTTTTATAATTAAAATAAAATGATACCTATAAATAGCATATGCAATATGATCCAACTTTTGTTAAAATTAATATGTGCATGGAAAAACTAATAGATTATTTTGAAATATGTTTGTCTTTGTGTGGTGAGGTATGACTATTCTTTCTTTATAAATTGTTTCTTCATTTTCCAAATTTTCTACAGCTATCGTGTATTATTTCTAATTGTAAAAAATGTAAATATTTATAAAGCAGTTTAATATTAGAGTTTTTATGATAAAAGGGTGCCTATCTGGGATTTGCTTTAAAATATTTCAGTTTGGGCCAGAGGAGAGTGGGGGCGTGTAGATCAAATGAGAAAATTGTTGACTATAGGTGCATGAGGCTTCATTGTGATGTTTTCTTTGTGAATGCTTGAAATTTTCATAATGAATATTGTTCCTTAAAAGCCTCTTTCACAAAAACTATTTCTTTTTAACTCTATGCCAATTTTATGTGATTATCTGCCTTTAATGGAAAGCTGTGATTCACAGTGGTAGAATTGCCCATCCTGGGCCTCCTCACTCCAAGGCCAGGACCTTGCCCACATCCCATTTGTTATTGCTGCTTCTTGTCTTTATTGTCTTTATTGTTGCTTTAAAAAAGATTTATTCATTTTTGTCTTGAGTATGGATGTTTTGTGTGCATCTGTATGTGTGCCATGCACATGCCTGGTGTCCACAAAGCCGGGAGATGGTGTTGGACTCCCTGGAACTGGAGTTATGGATGGTTGTGAGAGGCCTTGAAGATGCTTGGAACTGAACCTGGGTTCTTTGGAAGAGCAGAATGTGCTCTTAACCCCTGAGCCTTGTCTCTATGATGATGATGATGATGATGATGATGATGATGATGATGTTTCTGCTTTTTTTCATACTGAAGATCACACAGGGCTTCACACAGATAGTATCAGTGAACCAAGTCCTCAGTTTTGACTTTTCACTCTTTATTTTCCCCAGTAATTAAAAATAACATTTTATCTGGTTATAAACGTTGAAATTGTTCATGGAACAGGATTTTGAGTGAACAGGAATGTACTGGAGGAAAACATGATAATCAACCCACAAGCATTGTTTGGTGTTGAGTCTGCAGACTTTTGCAGTACCTCTTACTGCAGAGATAGCACTAGTGGCAAACCTGTTCTCAGTGAGAGTAGTTGGACACTTCCGAGTCCAGCTGCAGCTGTTTAGGGTTCACTCATCCATCCCTTCCACCTTCATTCTTTGTCCCCATCAGAGGCTGTAGTCTCTGAGTCCTTTTTAAAAAAAATCATCTTCATCTCAACAATCCAAAATGAGGAAATAATGTCCATAGAGGAAGTCCTAGTGACCCTTCTTCCCTTAGCAATCTGGGGACTCTGCCCAGAAGCCATCTTAGGACCCTGGGCATCTGTAACCCCTCCAAGTATGCCTGTGCCTCCATTTCCCCATCTGGAAGATGCTAGTGAGAATAGCAGACCCGTAGGCCCCTGCCAGGGAGTGATGAGCTAATGTCTGTGGTGCTTTCCAGCCCCTCTGAGCAAGGTGCTGGAGCCTCCCAGGCCCAGCCTGCGCCTGCTGCTGCCAGCCTGAGCTAGTGCCTGGCCTGGCCGCTCAGTGGAGGGAGAGGCTGCATTCCTCTGACCCCGGCCAGCCCAGCGGGCTTGGACAGGCCTGTTTTTGCTCCTGTTTTCTTTTTTTCTTTTTTGTTCAAGATGGAAAAGAAGAAATGGAACAATATCAGTTAGTTACTAAGAGCCCTGAGAAGTAGAAGTCTACAGAGATACCTGGTCACCCCTCAATGCCCTAATCAGGCTGGAGATTCTAGTGGTGCTTTCTTATTTACAACAGAGTAGGGGATTGTTTGGAGAGGGCCAACAACTGGGCCCAGTTGAACAGATTCCCTACTTGAATTCCTGTCATTTATGCATAACGGAAAAGAAGATACACAACGAGCTCCAGCCATTAGGGGTCTTTCATCTACCAGGATGGTTCTGCGCAGTCCTTTCTCTGGGAACGCCAGCCCAATGTAGGCCCCTCCTCTGTGCTTCCATCTAACATTCAATCTCCCAAGCACCCACTAGCAGCCCTATGTTGTTGACTTATTACTTATTATTATTTTTGCTGTGCTAAAGATAGAACCAGAGCCTTCCACATGCTATGCTATGGGGAGCCCCATCCCTCACCTCCATTTTGGAGAGAAGACATCAGGGCTCAGAGAGGTGAAATAAAGCCCAGATCCCACAGCTAGGAAATAGCAGAGCTGGAATTCACAGCAAACTCTGACTCACCTTGGAGGTCAAACTCCCCTAGGCTACCAACTTCTCTGTCGCCTGTGTCTGTGCTTTCCTTCCTTCTACTAGAATGGATGCTTCACCACGATCTCCATTTGCAGTAAATGGTGAACACATGTGGGCAGAAAGTATACGTGGTTCTAGTTGAGAGAAGAGCCCAGTTAGGGGTAGTGGTAGCCATCTCTAGAGACCATGCGCAAGGTGGGAGAGGGCTACAGCCTGGTAGCTGGGAAAGAGGATTCTGAAAGAAATATCATCCAGCAAAGGAAGGGAGTGTGAGGTGGCCAGAGAAGGGCAGAAAGTAGCAGTAGTCAGGCAGCCTGGCCCTGAGCTGTTGGGTTTCAGCAGTGGAGCTGGAGGCCTTGGAAAGGTGTGAGGCTTTGTGGGGGAAGCAAAACTCTGCTTTAAGCATGTTTAGTTTAAGCTGTTGGCAGAACATCCAAGTGGAAATAGCTTGCACACAGCCAGGAATATAGGCCTGGAAAGAACGTGTGGGGTTGTGTCAAAAAGAGCAATCGTCGGGATGACTTTGGGCCAAACTGTGGAGAACTTTGCCCTGCCTCCCTCCATTGACACAGAAAGGAGCTTTCTCGCGAGGACTCTGGAGACACCGTCTTTTTACTGCAGCTCGCTTCTTTCCCCGTCTCTGGCCCCTGTAGCCCAGCGCAATCACAGACACATGCTTCAAATCCCCGAAGAACAGTGTGAGAGGATCTCAGTCTGTAAATTTCCCCACACCAAGGATTGACAGGGGCCTCATCTCACTTTTCTGAACACACATAGGCTGGGCTTTAGGTATTCGGGATCCTCTGTGGTTTCACTCCAGCTCCTGGAGCACAGCCTCTGGGATCTTGTGTGTTTCCCCCCACCCCCTTTTTTTGCTACCCTCCATTCCCACCATTCTCAGAGTGACAGAGTGAGTAGCTCTTCAGCTTACTTCATTTTTAAAAAGGTGGAGACAGGTTTTTTTGACTTTTTTTTTTTTGGCTATTACATGGTGCCAGGGTTTGAATTCTGAACCCCGTGTTGTGGAAGTGCCCTACTAGGAACTACATCTGAGCCCTAGTCAAAGCCATTTTAATCTGGCCCCCTGCAACACTGGGCTGATTCAACTTCCTTGTGCTTAAGAGCTGAGATATAATGGCCCTTTCCCTCAATTTCATCTCTTAGCCAGGGGCTTTTTTCCTGCATATCTCCTTTACAGGTCTGGGCCTTTTCCGGCTTAACCTCCCAATTCTATCTTAGTTGTGTGGCTTCACACTTGTCCTCCTCTGCCAGAGCCTCCGTTGTCATGGCTAAGGATCCCAGGTTGAGGTATTAACCCCCTTTGCTACCCTTGGCCTTTGACTTTGGACGTGAACATAGCTGTGTGATTCACTTCATGTACGTAACCTGGGGACTTATAAATATTTCCAATGCTTCCGACTGCCACAGATATTTACCCCTCTGGGGATCAGTCATTGGAGCTGGAGGTGAACAGGATCTTAGGGCACATACCTCAGGAGGTCAGGGTGCGGACCCTGCTGTCTCCTAAGCATACAGGATCACAGGCCTGGTTGCTCAAGCTGCCTCTTGTATTGAAATGCCCCCTCTGGAAAGAGTAGCCAGAATCGTATGATGGGTCTTTCTGGCTTCATACATGCCTTGCCCTATGGTTTGGCTAGAAGAGGCCAAGCTGAATTGCAGTGCACAACCTCCATGAAGCTGACTTTGAGGGCCAACAGACTTGAATGTTGATCCCACATGGAACGAAGAACGGAGGTTCTTAGCTCCGTCAAGTACACAAGCCCAGAGTAACATTATTGCTGCTGGGTCTGGATTTAACATCAGTGGCAATGTTCATTGAGCACTTTTAGGGGGGCAGGCCTCCACTGTTCATATTGCTCACCTGGTCCCCACAAGAGCCTAAGATGTTAGCTGAGCACTGTTATCATGTTATCCATGTGACAAAGAGAGGAACAGGTGTGGAACAGCTTACCAAGGCTGTACGTCCTATGTGTTTGAGGCTGAGGAGTCAAGCCAGGCAGACCAGCCAGAGTCTCTGTTAGGGACCATTGGGCCTTTCTGCCTCCTTAAGAACACCCATCGAGCCAGGCAGTGGTGGCGCATGCCTTTAATCCCAGCACTTGGGAGGCAGAGACAGGCAGATTTCTGAGTTCGAGGCCAGCCTGGTCTACAGAGTGAGTTCCAGGACAGCCAGGACTACACAGAGAAACCCTGTCTCGAAAAACCAAAAAAAAAAAAAGAAAGAAAAGAAAAAGGAAAAGAACACCCATCGCCCACCTGCCACTTAATTCATAGATACCTTTGTCACCCTTGTACAAGGTCAGTTCTCATACTTTCTCCTTTCCCCATGTTAAGTGTTTATTATTATTGTCATCAGTCCTATTTTACAGTGGAGGGAAGACAGCTCAGAAGTGAAGTAGGAGGAGGCAGACACAGCCAGTCAGCAAGAACACTGGCATTTGAACCCACCTCTTCCAGTCTCCATCTCTCTTTTCTCCTCTCCCTCCAGAACCGTTTTTTAACCTTTCTTCAAACTGCATGTGAAAGGATGGTGGAAGGGAGAGGAGCAGTGGGAAGGGAGTGAGGGAGGATAACGGGAGTCTGCGCAAAGGACATGGCGCATGGGTGAAAGTGTCATAATGAAACCCATCATTTTGCACAATGAATGTAAGCTAATAAAAACTAATAATGATGATGATGATGATGATGATGATGATGAGGGAGATGGCTCCGTCAGTAAAGACCTCATTGTGTAGGCATGGGAATCTGAGTTCAGTCTCCAGCAATCACGTGAAAAAGCCAGGTGCACCTTTGTGGTGGTCAACACCATTAATCCTAGCACTTGAAGCAGAGGCAGGTGAGTCTCTGTGAGTTGCAGGCCACACTCCTATGATCCCAGTGCTAGGGAGGTTGAGGACAGAGGCTCCCTGAGACTTGCTGGCCAACAGTCTAGCTCAGTCAGCTCCAGGTTCAGTGAGAGATCCTGTCTCAAAAAATGGAACGTGGAGAGAGATTGAGGTAGACATGTCATGTTGACGGCTGGCCTCCACATCTATGCACACATACACGCATCCAACATAAAAAACATATACATACAAAACAAACCAACAAAACCCCAAGATCAGAGCAGACGGGAACTGGAGGGATGACTGTGTTCAAACATCTCTCTGTGACAGAGTAGGAAGCTAGCATCTCGCCTGGTTAGAGTTAGGGGCTAAAAGACAGACGGAACAAGAAGAATATTCGGTGAAGAAATCAAAACATGAGTGAGAGATGAAGAGAAAGATAATGATGGGGACACAGGGAGCAGTGGAGAGTAGGCGCTTGGGAAGAAACGAAGGGAAGGAAAAGAAATCAAATGCGAAAGGAAAGGGCCTACAGTGAGGTGGAAGCCTAAGTGACCAGCCATCCGGAAGCAGCACAGGGCTTGGCGGTGGAGGCGTGTGTTTGTGAAGCATGGGCGCTAGATCGACAGGTGCAAGGGCCCAGCTGCTGCCAGCCAAGAGCCGTCCGGGCCCAGTGCCCAGCCGGAAAGGAGCAGGGCTGAGAGAGACTTCTCCAGAGGGATTTTGGCTGGGGGACCATGGGAGGAAGCTGACCTCTTTCAGCGTCTGGTGGGGCTTGCCTCTGACCAACTCCTGGAGACAAGGGTCCCTGAGCACTCTTTGGACTTGTATTGTCTTCGAGCCTCTCCCAACTGTTGCATTTGGGGCCTGGAATACGGATGATTCCCTGCTCTCTGGAGTGGGGATGAGTCCTTCAATGATCCGAGGGGATTGGGAAATGTCATCCCACGCTACCATCAGCTAGCGATCTTGTAGGGATCTCGGGGTATGTAGAGAGTGGAAATAGTTGCCAGAGCCATTGACCACCCTCCCGTGTAGCTCTATTTGTAGATTAGTCTCGTAGTAATAGTCTGACCCTGGCTCAAGACTCTAGGCTTCTACTTCCTAGCTATTTGACTTAGGGCAAGCAATTGCCTCTTTGGGCCTCAGTTTCCTAGGTGGAAGGTGAGGAAAAATAAGAATATCTTACTCAGGAGGCTGTGCCAGGGATGGATGAGATAATGTCTCTGGCTATAAACTCTCAAGTGCTGTACACATGTGAGTAATTAGTCTTCCTTGACCTCTGTTCCCTGCTGCGTGGGGGACAGAGTCAGCCTTCCAATCCGAATCCACTTCCAAGCCTGACTTCACCTCCTTGGCCCTATTTTCCTCTTGTCACATAGGACTGAATGGGAACTCAGGCCTACTGACCCACTGCAATGGGCTTAGGGCCAGCCATGATTTGTGTACAGTTTTTATTCAAGCCACCAATGTGGACTGAACCCTTGCTTCACTCACCAAGGCCTCAGAAGGTACCAAGGCATCACCTTGGTTCTCAAAGAAATCCTGATAACTAGACTGGGCAGATAGGAGAGCAGCTGTTGATGAAATGGAGTAGAAGACAGGCAGGTGACATCTGAGCCAAGGCATTGGGTACAACATAGTCAGGAGCCTTGATGGGAACTAGGAAACTAGTACTTGAGTGGCTATGTGAGGTTACAGGAACCAGAGTTGGATACCACATTGAGAAATGCAGCCTTGATATTGTGGTCATTGAAGGTAATGTGGGCAGATAACCACGGAACTTGGTACAGCTGGTCACCCAGTGAAGTGTGCTCCTTGCCTTGACCTTCTTCCAACTTATACCCCTAGTGAGTGAGCTCTGGAGTATGTGTTCACCCTGCTGCTCCGTCCTACATGCCACCATCATATTCCCCACCCCTCTCTCTCCTCACACTCTACTTGATGAGCACACGCTCTCTCTATAACAGCCCCTACAGTTCATCCTCTGTCCAAGTTCAGCCTGCATTCTGACCACTTCCAAAGTCACTGTCCCAGCCCTTGTTGCTGTTCTTTGTCTCTTAATTTATTACTGTTTTTTATTGTTGTTGTTGTGTGATGTGTAATATGGGCATGCAAATGCCTTGGTAGTATGTGTGAAGGTCAGAGGAGTTATTTCACTATGTGGGTTCTGGGGATTGAACTCAGGTCATCAGGCTTGAGTGGCAAGTACTTTTGAGCCATCCTGCTTCCTGGCCCTTTTCCTGGTCTGACCTGTGCTCTGTGTCTCCCCTTGTTTCTCTTTCTGCTTCAGTTACTGCCTAGCTCACAAGTGTCTGCTACCATATTCATCCTCCTGATTCTCTCGTCTATCACATGTGTCACCTCAGTAGCCTACTGACGGGCCTCTGCTCTCCAGCCCCTACCCCACTTCAGTCTGTTCTTCAAATAGTGGACAGAAGAATCCTTAGTTTAGGCACTTTCTTTTGTGTGTGTGTGATTATGCAATTACTTTTATTTCTTTTTATATTAGTTTAGGCACTTTTAATAGCTCTTCAGCTTCCCCAGTGTGAAAGGCAAAATCTGTACAAGAGCTGATTCCCCATGCTTCTCCACACTTTCTTCTACTCTCCCCTTTGCTTCCCTTAGTTCTGGCGACACTGCTCTAATCATTTCTTATATATGATATGGTACTTGTCTTTTACTTCTTATATTTCTACCCACCCCGACATGGTCTGTCTATGAAGCCCAGGCCTGCTTCAAAGCCTCTGATGCTGGAATTGTGCCATTCTGTCCAGTTCAAGGGTTTTCTTTTCTCCTCCTCCTCCTCCTCCTCCTCCTCCTCCTCCTCCTCCTCCTCCTCCTTCTTCTTCCTCTTCCTCTTCTTCCTCCTCTTCTTCCTCCTCCTCCTCTTCTTCTCCTTCTCCCCTCCTCCTCTTCCTCCTCCTCTTCCTCCTCTTCTTCTTCCTCTTCCTCCTCCTTCTCTTCTTCCTCTTCTTCTTTTTTGAGATAGGCTCTCACCAGGTAGCCCTATCTGCCCTGGAATTCTCTCTGTAGACCAGTCTAGCCTGAAACTCACAGAGATCCACCTGTTTCTGCTTTCTGGGTGCTGGAATTAGAGGTATGAGCGATCATGCGTGGCCTCAAGGCTGGCCTGTCTTCTTTTATTCTCAAACAAGTTTATAAAAAAAATACCAGGCTCAACAATGAAAGACCTCAACAAATCCCATGCATTCCAGGCATTTAAGCCTAAGTTTCAACAAAATTAAGTTAAGAAATGTATGCTGTTCCTGAAGAAAACACTCTAAAGGTAAACGCTTAAATATTAATGAGTGACTTCTTTAAATCTTTAAAGTATGCGCATGTGTGTGTGCATGTGGCTGTGTGTAAGTGAATGTCGGTACCAGCTTAGGCCGCAGGTCCTAGGTCTTGGGCCTGGAGTTAAGGCTGTCTCCCTATCCTTTTATCTTAGATTCTCTACAGCTACTGTCCCTCTGCTTGCAATACTTTCCCTGAAGCTCACACAGCTTATCCCCTTGCTGTAGTCAGGTCTCTGCTCAGCATTGATTCCTCCAATAGGCTTTCTTCAGGTCTATTTTTTTTCTTTTTTGTTTTTTTGAGACTTTATCTCTCATGTGACTGCCCTGAAACCTTTTTTTTTTTTTTTTTAAAAAAAGATTATCTAAAAGAGCAGCTGTAGCCCCTTGCTTTAATTTTCTCCACAGAGCTCTGAGACCAGGTTATATCTTTGTCTCCAATCAGAAAGAAACCCCTAGCTAGGCTTGATGACGCACACCTTTAATCCCAGAAGTCTGAGGTTGACTCAGGGGAATGGATTTCTATGTGTTTGAGTCCAGCCTAGTGTACACAGAAAGTTCCAGGCTAGTCAAGGCTAGAGGGCAAGACTCTATCTCTAAAGGCGCACGCGGGCGCACGTGTGTCTGTGTCTGTGTCTGTCTGCCTGTCTGTCTGTCTGTCTTTCTGTGTCTGTTTTAAAAGACAGTTATGTGAAAAAAGAAGGAAAAAGAAAGCTCTGGGAGAGCAGGGTTTCTGTGTTTGATTCATGTCTATTTTCTCCAGATTAGTGCACTGTAGCCATTTCCAACAAGTGCTAGCCTGTGTCTCTGGACACCCACAGTAGTTCCCAACAGGGCTGCAAAAGGTATTTAGTTGCCTTTTAGGGGAAGTTTGGGAGTACCATCAGAAGCTTATAGTAAGTGTTCTCCCCCTTATGTCCTTTCAGCATTGACCTAGGTCCCACTATGTGGCAGTCATGAGTACTGAGCCTGAAAAGGTGGGAAAGGTCTGTATCCCAGTGGGAAACATTGATAATGAAATAACCAAAGACTCGTGGAGATGGCCCAGAATCAAGTGATTTTTCTACCCTGAGCTGCAAACTCCACTATAATTCAAGAAGAAAAAGCCCCGGAGAACAGGGCACAACAGGGTCTCTAAAGCAATAGGTAAACATGCCACTCTGTTTTTTAAAAAAGAAAAGGATTCCTATAACAGGGATGGAGAGAGGACAGAATTCTGTTAAACTTTGAACTGTTTTTGGCCACACTGTTTATGGAAATACCAGGACCACCTTATGCTTGTGGCTTGAAGAAAAAATTATTTGTGTTTGTGTTGAGAAGAATGTTGTGGGAGTGAGAAGAATTCAGTTTGGGGGGGGTGTTATTGTCTAGTCATTTTGTTTATTCGGAACAGTGACAATAAATAAACCTTCTTTAAAAACAATAACAACAAGCCGGGCGGTGGTGGCGCACGCCTTTAATCCCAGCACTTGGGAGGCAGAGGCGGGCGGATTTCTGAGTTGGAGGCCAGCCTGGTCTACAGAGTTCCAGGACAGCCAGGGCTAAACAGAGAAACCCTGTCTCAAAAAACCTAAAACAAACAAACAAAAAACCAAACAAAAAACAAAGGGTTTACCAAAAAATGTGTAAAACATGTTCAATCTCATTCATGAAAAGTGAAATCCAAAGGAAGGCTAACTTAGCCTCTTACATGGTGTAGAGGAAGTTGGTGGAAGCCTTAGCAAACCACCTTCAGGCAGAGAGATAACAGTCTCTGAGAATCTCAAGCCATCATCTTTTTGTTTGTTTTGAAGGCACATGCCCTTTGATCCGACTGGTGCCTTCCTACAGATTTGTCTTGAGTTTGTCTCGAAGTGACACAAGAAATGAACAAGGAGCCTCTTCTGAGGTGACATTCACAGGTTCATCAGCCATTTTATTAGTGAACAATTCACAAAGTTGTGCAACTGCCTCTGCTATCTTGTTCCAAAACATTGCCATGATTCCAAAATAAAACTGGTGTCCATTCAACACTTGTGCCAATCTGATGTCTATGGATTTGCTTATTTGATATTTAATTATTATTTAACATTTAAAGTCTATTATTTAAATCATCATCATTATCATTTGGGGTTTATTCTTTTAGCCAGGGTCTTAACTCTGTAGCCCATGTAAGCCTTCTCTTTAGTTTCCCAAGTGTTTAGATTACAGTTTTGTTCTACTGCATCCAGTCTATTCTGAATATTTTACGTAAATGCAGTCATACATATGTGCGGGCTTTTCTGTCTGGTTTCTCTCACTGGGCATGTTTTCAAGTACCTTAGCAAGTCTCAGCACTTACTGCTTTTTGCGGCTCAATAGTATTCTGTTGTATGCAGATACCACCATTTTTCCATTCACTAGCTTATGGGCGTTTATTTGGCTACAATATTTATTTGGCGACCTTTTAACTATTGCCCATTGGTTTGGAAGTCTCCTTTTATTTCTTTCGGGCATGTAGTTAAGAGTGGAGTTGCTGGTAGAGGTAGAGTAAGTCTATGTTTAGCTTGTTGAGGAATCACCAAACTGTTCTCCACAGCAGCTGTGGGATTTTACATTTCTCCTAGCGATGCATGGGGGAATTCTGGTTCTCCACACACTCAACTCTTGTAATTTTTTCACTTTTTAATTATAGCCATCCTTGTGTGTGTGAAATGGCATCTCATTATGGCTTTGATTTGCATTCCCAAATGACTAGTGATGTTCAACATCCTTTCATGCATTTGTTGGTCATTTGTATGTCCTCCTTGGAGAAATCTCTTAAGTTCTTTGCCCGTGTTAAAAATGGAGTTGTCTTTGTTTTGAGTTGTGTTTTTACAATCTCTCCTCTTTCTCCATGCCTTATTGTCTCCCTCCACACTCTCGTGGGAATTGACCCAAAGGGCATCTACACAGCAGGTAAGTGCTCTACGCCACAGCCCCTCATTTCATTTTTCTCTTCACAATTTCCATTAGCATATAGAAACTATTCAGAAGAATAATATTCATTGAAACTTTTTTGAAACAGGGTCTCATGCAGTCCAAGCTGGCTTTGAACTCCTGTTTCTTTCACCTTTGTCTCACGGGTACTGAAATTACAGATATGTGTCACCATATATTGTGAATTTTGTGTACATGCATTCATATTGTACTTTGATCATATTTACCTTCCATTAGCCCGTCTAACCCCACCCCCACCTAACCCTCTCACCCTCCCCTAGCAATCTCCCTTTTATCTTCATACCTGCAAGTCAGATCCCCACATCTGATACTTCTTTCTAAGTTTGGCTTCTTTTGTTCATCACAATAATCCCAAGTTTCATTTATTTTCTGCAAATCACAGGGTTTCATTCTTTCTTATGCTTCAACAATACTCCACTGTGTATATTTTCTTTATTTACCCATGTATGGGTACTTAGGCTGATTCTATAGGTGACTATTATAAATATGATGCAATAAACATGGATGTCCAGGCATCTCTGTGACCTGCTGGCTTTAAATCCTTTTGAGTATATACCTAGGAGTGGTATTCATGGATCATAAGGTAGTTATTTTAAAAATATTTATTTGTGTGTGTGTGATGCATATGCATGGGCGTGCATGCCGTGAAGTGTGTCTGGAGATCAGAGGACAACTTTGTGGAGTTGGTTTTCTCCTTCTACCATTTGTATGACTCTGGGGCATGGAACTCTGGTCAGCAAGTTTGCACCATAAGTTCCTTTACCTCTGAGCCATCTTTACCCATAGGTTAGTTTTATTCTTAGGTTTTCGAGAAGCCTTTATACTGATTTTCATATTCCTACCACCAGAGTATAAAGGTTCCTTTACCATCATCCTCACTAGCATTTGTTGTTTTGTGCTTTTATTCTTTTTTCTTTTTTTTCTTTTTTTTTGAGACAGGGTCTCACTATGTAGCTCTGGCTGTCCTGGACCTTACTATGTAGACTAGAACTCACAGAGACTGCATGAGATCCTGCCTCCCAAATGCTAGGATTAAAATTGTTTTCTACCATGCTACCGGTGTTTGGTGTTTTCTTGGTGATAGCCATTGTGGTTGGGGTGAGATGGAATCTCAGTGCAGTTTTGATTTGCATTTCCATGATGACCAACGATGTGGACCACTTTTATTTTTAAACAGTTACTGGCCATTTGTACTTCATTTTTTGAAAACAATGTCAATTTAGTCCATTTGCCCATTAATTGATTGAGTTACTTGTTCTTTTGATAGTAAATGTTTTGTATTGTTTATCCATTCTGGATATTAACCCCCGTCAGATGAATAGCTGGAAAGGTTTCCTCTCATGTTGTAGGCTGTCTCTTCACTCTGACAGTAGTTTCCTTTGCTATGCAGAAGCTCTTTAATTTGATGTGATTCCATTTTTCAGTTCTTCTATTATTTCTTGAGCTATTGGAGTCCTATTAAGCAAGTCATTGGCTATGCTTAGATCTTGAAGTGTTTTCCCTGCTTTTCTCTGCTGTTGGTTTCCTGGTAATGGTCTCTGCACAGAAAAAAAAACCTGTTTGATGAGGTCCAATTAATTTTTCCATTGTTGCCTATGCTTTTAATGTCGTATCTAAGAATCCAGTGCCATGCCCAAGTGTAGGCCAAAGAAAACTCCTATGTTTCCTTCTAAGAGTTTTATAATTTGGATTCTTACAAAACTATGATCTCTTTCAAATTTATTTTTGCATATCCTGTGAGATAGAGGTCCAACTTCATTCTTTTGCATGTGGAGATGCAGTTGCCTCAGTACCCTTTGTTGAAGAGAGATTGCTCTACTGAATGGACTTAGCGCTTCTAGTCACAATCAATTGGCCATAGTTATATTAGATTACTTCTATGCTATCTGATTTGTTCCATTGTACCTCTGTGCCTGTGTTTATGCCAGTAGCACACTATTCTAGTTACTACAGTTTCTTAATAATTAAAAAAAAAAAACTTTGAGCCAAGCTCTCACTATGTAGTCATGTCTAGCCTAGAGCTGTCTACAAAGACCAGGCTGGCCTCCAGCTTACAGTGATCTGCTTGTGTTTGCCTCCTGAGTTTTCGAGGATTAAAAGCGTGCACCACCAAGCTTAACAGTAACAAGGTTTTTGTTTGTTTGTTTTAAAACTGGAAAGTGGATGGAATTTATGCAAAAAAAAGTCATTGGGGTTTTTATAGAGACTGTATTTGCTATGGGTAGTATTG
Organism: Grammomys surdaster; assembly: GCF_004785775.1. NCBI lineage: Eukaryota > Metazoa > Chordata > Mammalia > Rodentia > Muridae > Grammomys > Grammomys surdaster. The sequence continues at coordinate 335,083 of NW_021604701.1, read as the reverse complement.
ACACCTTTCCAATATTGTCTTTTTTATGAACACAGGCTGTCTCTTTGTTTATCTGTGCCTTCTTTAATTTCTTTGAAGACAGCAATATTTTATAATTTTATTACACAGGTCCTTTTGTTTGAGCACTTTATTTTGTGGCTGTTCTTTGAGTAAGTTGCCTTCTTTTTGAGATAGGGTCTCATGTCTCCCAGGCTGGCCTGAAAGTCACTTCACTATATAGTGAACTTTGGGTCCTCCTGTCTCTACCTCCCTAATGCAGGATACAGTTCTGTACCATCATGGCTGGCTGATATGGAGTGGGGGATTCAACACAGGATCTCATGCATGCTAGGCAAGCACTCTACCTAATGAAACACATTTCTAGTCCCTAGCATTATTTTCTTTCTCTTTCTTTTAAAAACTGTTTATTATTTTCTGGAAGTGGTGGCACATGCCTTTTGTTCCAGCACGGGAGGCAGAGGCAGGTGGATCTTTGTGAGTTTGAGGTTAGCTTGTTCTACATAGTGAGACCCTGTTGAAAACTTTGTCTGTCTGCCTGTCTACCTATCATCTATCTATCTATCTATCTATCTATCTATCTATCTATCTATCAATCATTTCTTTATGTGTATGCACAAGCCCATATCTAGGCTAGAGGACACATCACAGGAGTTGGTTAACTCTTTTTACTATGTGGATCCTGGGAATTCAATTCAAGACTTCCAGCTTGATAGCAAGTGCTGTAGCCAGCTGAGCCATCTTGCCAGCCTAAGAATTGTTTTCTTAGTTTTCTCTTTGGGTTGTTGGTTGCTGAGGTAGTTGACTTTTGTTTGTTAACCTTGTGCCCTATAACTTTACTGGGTTCTCTTACTGGCTCTAGCCATTTTGTTGAAGTGCAGTGTTCTTATTTCTAAGAAAAGTTGAGAAAACCTTGACTGTTCAGCAGCTGGGAATAGGTTAGACAAACTTTGGAGTATATATAATGTGACCATTTTAAGACAGCATTTATGTCTTACATTTTTGGGATGTCAACTTTGTCATAATTTAAGCTGAGTAAGGTGACTGCTTTTTTTCCTTTTTTTTTATTAAACACTTAGTTCATTTTTATAGTATTTTAAGTTAGCATACAAAGTGCTGGGTTTTATTACAGCATCCTCATACATGTGTCATTAGAGTTCTGATTTGTTTCCCTCTGACCCTTCCCTTTCTTCCTCCAGCTAGTTTCCTCATCTGATTTCCTGTCACATGTATTCCGTCACCTTCCCTCCTCATCCTTAAGAGCTCTTCCTCCCCTCTCATGAACCTTTCTAGTTTCAACACACACACACACACACACACACACACACACACACACACACACACA
>NW_021604701.1:332189-333731 GCF_004785775.1 Grammomys surdaster | reverse complement strand
ACACACACACACACACACACACACACACACACACACACACACACACACACCTGTAGGTTCCATCTACAAGAGGCAACATGCAATCATTGTGTTTTTTAATCTAATTTATTTTGTTTGACACAATAGCCTCTGGTTCTATATATTTTTTATGCAAAATGTCATGATTTCCTTTTTCCTTTTGGCCACATAAATTTGTGTATATGTTCATTATATATACGTAGCATATGTTTAGTTTCCATAGACAGCTATGGAGGCTTGATTCATGGATGTTGTAAATAGTGCATCAATAAACACAGATGTGCCAGTCTGTGTGGTGTGTTGACTTTGAGTCCTGTGGAACTATGTCCAGGAGCGCTGTCTAAGTTTCTTGGAGAATTCACATTGCTTCCATAGTGGCAGTGCAAGTTTACTTAACTATCAACAGAAAAGAAGTGTTCCTCTTTCTCTTCATCCTCATAAGAATTTGTTGTCCTTTGTCTTGGTGACAGATATTCTGATTGGGGTAAGATGGAATCTCAAAATGATTTTAATTGGCATTTCCTTAATGGCTAAGAGTGTTGAACTCTTATCAAAATACTTATTGTCCATTTGTGTTTCTTCTTTTGAGTATTGTCTGTACAGTTATTTAGCCTTATTTATCGACTGAATGATTTTTTTTTGGTATTTAATGTATTGTGGTTTTAAAAAAATCTTAGATATTAATTCCATGTTTGATGTAATGTTAGCAACATTTTCTCCTGTAGGCCATTTCTTCAGTCTGGTAATTTATTTTATTTGCTTTGTAGAAGTTTTAAAATTTCATATAATTCCATTTGTCAGATTTTGGAATTATTTCCCATGCTATTGGTATAGCAAGGTAGCTCTTTGTGCATTGATACGGAAAATTCACATATAGTGTGTAATTTAAGCAATAAGAAAATCAGGTCACAGGGGGCTGGGTGAGGTGACACATACTTTTAATCCCAGCACTCAGGAGGAAGAGGCAGGCAGACCTCTGTGAGTTTAAGGCTGGCCTGGTCTACTTTGGCCAGCCAGGGACCCTTTCTCATAAAACAAAATCACAGAACAGTATACTTTTATGTATATTCAGTTTATTTCATAAATATTATTGGGGATTAAAGTATATGCCATGTAGGCACTGAGCTACATCTATGTACAAAAACAGACTAAAATCACTGTCCCAGATAGGTGTTGTGGCTCATATTTGTAACTGAAGCAGAGAGATTTATGTGATTTTTAGGACAGCTGGATTGGAGAGTGAGAGAGACTCCAGCTCAAAACTCCACAAAGTGGGGTATCGGGAGAAATGGCTCAGCAGTTGAATATGTACTGCTCTTGCAGAGGACCCAAATTTGATTCCCAGCACGCAATTGGGTGGCTCATACCTTAACTCCAGCCTCATAGGTATTTAAAACCTCTTGGTTCTTAGGGCACCTACACTCATGTGCACATGCCCCTACACTGGCAAACACACACACACACACACACACACACACACGCACACACTGGCACACACACGCACGCACACACTGGCACACACAC
>NW_021604701.1:323140-332179 GCF_004785775.1 Grammomys surdaster | reverse complement strand
CACGCACACACTGGCACACACACGCACGCACACACTGGCACACACACGCACGCACGCACGCACGCACGCACACATACACACACTTTTTAAAAACTCCTCTCTGTTCTTACAGGGCTAGCGTTATGTATATATGACTTGTATATTTATTTCTGTTCACATGGCAGTCAAAGGAAGCTTTTCGTGATGCAAAACTGATCAAAGCATTTGTTTTTATTTCTGTAGACAGAGTATTACTTGGTAGTTTTGGGATGGCTGCAAACTTGGCAGGCTTCCTACCACAAGTGTTAGGATTATAGGTATGAGCCATGATGCCCAGGAAGCCAAGTTGCCTTTTTTTATTATTATTGTTATTGTTATTATTAAAAGTCAATATAATTTTTATTTAAGGGAGTTCATATGTAAGTCTTTTGTAGTCTGGCCTTTATTTTTTAATATGTTGGATCATGTAAGACCAATTTCACCTAAGTATAGAAATGCACTTTGAATATATTCTTCCTCAATACCTCATTAGCCTCTCATGCCTCACCCCTTTCTCTCCTGTTAGCCCCCCTTCGCTTCTGCTTCCATGTCACCTGTCCATCCCCGAGTTCATATGGAATCTAAGAACTATAAAGGAGAGAAAACATGTAACAGTTGTGATGTGAGACTAAATTAATTTGCATAATGATTATTTCCACTCATATATTTTCCTTCGAGTGACATAACTTTATTTTTCTTTATAGCTGAAAAAATTCTATCATGTATATAAACTATATTTTCTTTTTCTGTTTCCCTATTGATGGACACTGGCCTTGATTCTATAGCTTAGCTATTATGAATTGTTGTACAAGAATCTTTGAGATATGTTGACTTGGAGTCCTCTAGGTAAACACCTAGGGTCATATAATAGATTTTTAAAAAATTTTTTGAGGGACCTATATACTGACTTCCACAGTGGCTGCACTAATTACATTCCCACTAGCAGTGTATAAAGATTGCTTTTTGTCTGAATCTTCACCTATACTTGTTGTTTGTTTTCTTGATAAAAAGTTTGAATTTGCATTTCTCTGATGGCAAGTGATAGTGAACATTTTTTGTGTTTATTGGCCATTTGTACTTACTTAAAAAAAAATGTTTTGCACCTAGAGGTGGTGTCTCACACCTCTAATCCCAGCACTCAGGAGGAAGATACAGGTGGATCTCTGTGATTTTGACACCAGCCCAGTCTACAGAGTTAAGTTCCGGGACAGCCAGGGCTACACAGTGAGATCAAAAAGTCATTCCCCAAATTTTTGTATGTGTGTATGTGTATAAGTATATGTGTGTTTATGTATGTGCACGTTAGAAGTCAGATGACCACCAACCTTGAGTGACAGTGATTGTTAGGCAATCACTTTCCACTTTACTCGAGACAGGGTCCCTTCTGTTGTTTGTCACTGTTTATACAAGGCTAGCTGGCCTGCAAGCTTCAGGAGCCTCCTGTCTCCGTGTCTCATCTTTCAGTAGGAAAACTGAGATTATGGATGTGTGCTAGTATGTTCGATTTTATGTGGGGTCTAGGGATTCAAAGTCAGATCCTCATGCTTGGATAGTGTATGCTCTAGCCTCGGAGCCATCTCCCCAGCCCTGTTCTTGATCTTTTTACAACTGTTGTGCTCATTTCATTAGCCTATTCATTGTTTGCATTGTTTGATTTCTTGTTGTTTAATTCCTTGTGTTCATTGTATAGTGTAGATATCAATCTTCTGTTGGATGTATAGCTAGCAAAGATTTCTCTTCCATTCTGTAGGTTATCTCTTCACTCGATTATTTCCTTTGCTGTGCAGAAGCTTTTTAATCACAGGAGGTCCTATTTCTCAGTTGTCAATCTTATTTCCTGAGTGACTGGAATCCTATCCAGAAATTTCTTGCTTATGACCACCATGTTTTGAAGTGTTCTCTCTATTGGCTTTAAAGTTTTAGATCTTATATTTTGGTCATTGACCCATTTTTGAGTTGATTTTGAATGAGAGATGGGGGATCTAGTTTTTCCAGCACAGTTTTTGAAAAGGATTGTGATGGTTAATCTCAATTGTCAACTTGATGAGATTTAGAGCCACTTGGGAGATAGGTCTCTGAGCATATAATGTGACCAGCTGTCCCAAACTCCTGCTACTGTGATTTTCCCAAAATGACAAGCTATAATCTTGAACTGTGAGCCAAAATAAACCCGTCCTCCCTTCTGTCTCTTTTGTCTGCTATCTTATCTCAGCAACAGAAAAGTCACTGAGATAAGGCTGTTTTGCATTCCAATGTATATTTTGGGGATCTTTATACAAAACCAAGTAACTATAGCTATATGTCTTCCCTGGGTCATCTGCCTCATTGATGTATATGTCTTTTTTTGTGCCAGTACTATGTTGTTTGTGTCGTATAACTTAAAAGTGTAACAAAATCAAATATGGTAATACCTATAGCATTCTTCTTTTTGCTCAGGATTGCATTGGCTCTCTGGAGAGACCACTTACTTTGCCTTAAAACTCTTTGAAAAACTATCAGTAATCTGCTAAGTACAGTAACAAATGTGGTAGTATGTACTTCCTGTTGTGGTGTGTGTGTCTCTCTGTGTGTGCACTTGTGCGTAGAGGCTTGTGGCTGGTTCTGGAATGTCTGTCTTTTACTGCTGACTTCTCTTATTTTTTTTAATTGGGGTCTTCTCCTGAGCTAGAAGCTTTCTGTTTTGATAATGATCATAAGCCAGTGAATCTCCAGGAGCCTCCTGTCTCTGGCTTCCATTGTTGAGGTTATAGACATGTTGTCATCATGCCCTCACCCTCCTATGGTCTCTCTCTCTCTCTCTCTCTCTCTCTCTCTCTCTCTCTCTCTCTCTCTCTCTCTCTCTCGTCTCACATCTCAGGGTTTGTTGTTGTTGTTGATATTAAAATAAGAAAAAGTAGAGAGTGCAGTACAATCCAACCTGCAGTTTGTTGACCCACCCTCCCTTCTTTCGATCCTTCTCTCCTCCTCTCCCTCCCTCCTTTCCTCTCTCTCTCCCTCCCTCCCTTCCTTTCCTTCTCTCTCACACTTCCTCCCTTCTGTTTCTCTTCTTTCTTCTCCATTCTCATTTTTTTTTTGCCTTTTTTCTTTTTGAGATAGAGTCTCTACTTCAGACTGGGCTCAAACTTGTTATATCCCCAAGGATGATTTTGAATTCCTGCTGGGATCACAGGAGTGTTGCACTATATGCACTGCAGGGGATTGAACCCAGGGTCTCACACGTGCTTGACAAGTATGCCGTCATCACAGTCTTGTAGTATTGTCTAGACTAGCTGGAACTTCCATGCTCAAGTGACTCTCCTGCTCCAGTCTCTTCAGTAAGTGGGACTAAAGGCATGTACCTGGGTTTCTCATTGATAATTCATTTAAGTGTGTGTCCCTCCCAGCAGCTCTCTCCCTGGAGAGAGGGCCAGGGAGTATACTTGATAGATGATAACACTAAGGCTTAGAGAGACTGGCTTACTTGGACAAGGTCCCAGAGCAATTGAGTGCCAAAGGCTCAGATTTAGGCAGCATGAGGTGAAAGTGGCTGGATGGCTTGCCAAGGCTCTACTGGGCAACTGTAGGCTCAGCCTGGAGTTTGGGCTATAGGATCTGCCCCTGGTAAATGCAGCAGGGGAATGGCTGTTAGAACTTTCTAGAAAGAGGTTCAGCCCGATGGCTGCTTCCATTCTTTTCCCTCCTTTTTCCTCATCTTCCTCTTCTTCCTCTTCTTCTGTCTCCCCTTTTCTGTTGATTGACAATATTTCATTTGCTAATAAACAAATCCTTCTGCCTGAGAGTCTTTTAAATCTAGACTTGGAAATATACTGCTCTCTCTGTGACACAATGAATGCAGTGGAGGTACAACCACTCTCCCCAAAGGGAAACCGGCTTGGGAATTTTCTGTTGACTTTCTTCTTATTTTTAAATTTTATTTATTTACTTTTTCAGGGACTAGGTAATACATCCACATGGTTAAAAAATCAGAAGGTACAAAAAGAAACATTGCGAGTCTACTGCACTTCCCCAGCCATTTGCCACCTGGTTTCACTGCCTGGAGGCAACTGAAGTGTCCCAGTTTCTTGTGTAGTTTTTCAAAGATATTTTATGCAAATACATATATATCCAGTACACACACACACACACACACACACACACACACACACACTCTTTGTCTTCAGTGGTGGGGATTGATTCCAGGGTTTCATATACATATATTCTTTTTAAGATGACTATTTTTCTTAACCCTCAAGTTATAGACACAGCCCAAAGTTTTCCTATAGTCTCTCTGGTCCTGGTGCATGTTCTTATATGTACAATCTTTAGGATTTTTTTCTCGGAGAGAGGTTGTCATGTAGCCCAGACTGGCCTTGAACCGCTGTTTCTACCTCTCAAGTGCTACAATTATGGGCCTGTGCCACCACACAGTTTTTAAGACTCTTTTCAGATGCCCCCATCTTTGATAAGTCAGTAGCCCCTCACAAGAGCCCATGAAGTACAGAAAGCATTTACCCTGCTTTCCATGTAAGGAAACACACTCAGCAAGGCTAAGCACCTTGCTAAAAAGCACATGACTAATTTGTCTGTTTATTGTAGGGTGAGGGCCTAGGAGTAGTGTGTGGCTTGATCCAGCTTGGACTTTGTAAGAAGAAAATCTTTTGCTCCAAAGTCACACAGTTTTAAGAACATTCTAACCTGGACCCCTGAGATCTCTCAGACACTGAGCCACCAACCAGGCAGTATACACCAGCTAATATGAGGCCTCCAACATATATACAGTAGAATCCAGACTGCCTGGTCTGGGTTCAGTCAGAAAAGATGCACCTAACTCTTAAGAGACTTGAGGCCTCCAGGGAGTGTGGAGGCCTGGTTGGGTGGGGGTGGGGGGGGGGGGTGGGGACCCTCTTGGACAAGGGGGCCCAGGGTTGGGGGGGGACGAGGAGGAGGTGTGGGAAGTGGAACAGTTGGAGGGTGGAGCGAGAGGGGGATAAAGTCTGCACTGTTAAAAAAAAAGATTAATGAATAAATTTAATAAAAAAGAACATTCTAGTGGCACTAGTCTGGGGCTACGGAAAAAGGGAGTTTGCAGTTCTAGCTAGGGTTGTTCACTCCCACCCACTCCTGGGTAAATTATTTCAATCTGTAGACTCATTTTACTCATCTCTAAAGTAGGTATAATAATATCTATCCAACAGGAAAGATAATGGCATACTTTAAGTAGAAATGACCTAAGTAAAGGGGTGCATTCTAATGTTTGCCTCATGGTTGTCATCAGAATTACTGGGCTTGAACTTAGTGGACAGAAACCTTTGACTGAAGGGAAGGTAAGCTCACACCAGTATCCACTTACCTTGCCCTGGAGCCCATTTCTCCTGGGGCTGTGCTCAGAGCCTCCCGGGCAGTAAGAACAGCCCTGAGGCTGAGCCCAGGTCTGCACAGTGGGAGGCTCCAACCGACTCTGATCAGAAGAGAGATAACAACCATTTACAGTCTCCAGAATTCTGACAATTTCACACACAAACACAATACATTTTGGTCACAGTCATCCCCATTATACTTTTACTCCCCATCTCCTCCAGCTGAACCCCTTCTCCCAAACAACATTTTTTTATGACTGAGTTTAATTAGTGTTGCTTAACTAAGCAACTCGTTTTTAGCTTACTACTTTATTTGTGGGACTGAGGGTAGAGCCTAGGGCCTCCTGGATAGTAGGCAGGCAGGCAGACAGGCAGGCATTGCATACTGAGCTATATACCCCAGCCTATTTTCCATTGTGAAAATAAAATGTGATTCACTAGAAGAAATCTGAAAAAAAAAAAAACCAAAGCATCTTATAATTTCCTGGTTCACCAAAGTCCGTATGAGTCCCTGAGTTCCTGTTTGGTGCCTTACCTTGTTGCTGTTACTGCCTTTATAACTCTGGACAGAGCCGTTCTTTACCTGCTATTGTTGGTTGTGTTTGTGGATGCTGGCTCTGCCTTTGGGTATTTCAATTTTACTTGGTTAATTTTTAAAAAGTGATCCCTGCCTTTACCTGTTGCCTTTTTTTTTTTTTGCCCACTGTCTTCCTATCTTTTCTTTCTCTTTCCTCTCCCTTATCCTCTCTTGTCTCTCCTCTATTTTTGAAGTGCTAAGGGACAGAATCCAGGGCCACGTGCATGCTGGGCAAGTATGCTGCCACTGAACTGCACTCCAGGCCAGCATATCCTATAGGAATGCAATGAATGACAGTCTGGAGGCCCCTGCACTGGTGCCCTCTGAGGCTTGGCCCAAGGTCATCAGCTCAGTAACTTTTATGGATCCTGTTGGGCCAGAACTGAGGCAGAGGTAGTTCTCAGGCAGTGGCAGCTTGGCCAGGAGAAGGGGTCCCATGCACTTCTGCTATTCTTTCCATATAGGGGGAATATCCCTGACCAGGACAGTTCTCACTTAAAGGGCCACAGGGCATTAGCCAGCTGTTGTTCTTACCAGGTGGCTGCCTCTCAGGATTGAGGCCTTCATAGGAACTCTGAAGGTACATGGAAAGGAATGGATTGGAAAACTGAAGTGGGATAAGCAAATCTTTGAGAGGGCAAACCTTGGCATCTGCCCCATTCAGCAAGTTCCCACTCTCCAATTCTTTGAAATCCTCATTCTTTTCAGCACAAGCCAAAGTGTCTTAAGCCTAGAGTGTATAATTAGAAAAGTGGACATTTGAAGCGACTGGTACTTCTAGTCCACCAGACACTCTCACTGTTTAATAAAAGCATGGCTATTCCCAGCCCAGGACAGACCCAAGGCTTTCTCACTCCCTTCTGTGGAATGTTCTTGCTTGCCTGGGGGGAAATTCAGGTTAACTATCCCTTCAGACGGCTGCTGAGGGCCTGCTGGGCAAAGCTAGTTGCTTTCAATTCAGAGATCCCCAGCTTTGTGCATATATTTGCTTCTTCTTCCCCTTGCCCCAGGCCAGGACTGGGCTGTGCCTGTGTCTCTTAGACTTGTCACAGTGGTTGAAAGAATTTAATAAACATTTGGTCAATCAGTTTATAAAATCCCAGCAAATGGTTGTCTTCCCCCTATTTTGCCATCTTTCCTGGTCATACCAGCCAACTGTCATGTGTATCAACTGTCTACACTTGAGCTGGAAGTGTTCTGTTTACCCGTGGAAATGCCCTTTGAGGCCTGGCCTTCTGACCCATGAATCCTTGACAGAGCAAGCTTCTCCTCAGAATACAACAGGCCCCTTTTTGTGGATGCAGAGCCTATAACTCTGCACCTTCTTTTTCATGGATGGGCCCCAGCACACAGAGCTTGTCATCTGGGCTGGGGATACACTAGTTCCCCAGGAAGGTCCAAATTTTAAGATGAGAGTCAAAGGCTGGCCAGGGCAGAGTATGGGAACAAGAGGGCCATTTCTGACCTTTGGTGGCAGGACAAGTTCAGAACTGTGTGTGCTGTCAGTGGCAGTAACAGAACAGTGGGACAAACTAGATTTTCAAAAAATTTTATTAAGAACAACTTGAGTGTATAGTACTAAAACAAAAGTGGTAGACTCCTCTTTACCTCCCAGTCTGCTGATACCCCCTCCCCCATGGGTCTCTATCTAAGTGGCCTTGAGGTCCAAACCTGCCTGCCTGCTGCCCCCCCTACCCAACCCCACTCTCCTGCAGCTCCTGACCTGTCCCCTTTATGAAGATAAAATTCTTCCCCCAATTTGCTTAAAAATAATTTTGGAACAAAAACCCGCATTTGTGTTTTCAAATAAACACTTTAAACACTGGCTGTCTTCCTCTTCCCCCTAGGCCTGGCTCTGGGGTGCCTGCCTCCTCACTCCAGGAGGCCAGCTGCCACTTGGTGCCCCTTGGAAATTTTCAGGAAGTAATTTCTTCCAAATTTCCCCTGCAGTCACAAATTCCACAAACTGCTTGCATCAACACACTGTCTTCATTATAGGCGCTGCTGCCAGCTCTGGAAACCTGATCTCTTTCTGTCAACTAGATCACGTGCTTCAGATTCCCTGAAAACAGGAGAGAAAACACAATTCAGATTCAGGTAACCTGTATGAATTACATATCTCAATAGAGCTGTGAAGAAGAAAATAAGCATTTACATTTGGGGGCCAGTTCCCCTGCTGAGAATGAGAATGTGGTGACCCTTTTTTATGGGAATAAGCCCTAAATGATGAGGGACAAAGGGCTTAGATATCCCTGTTATCCTAGAAAGTATTATGCAAGTTAGCAAGGATTTTGACCACCGGTGCAGTGGACTGCTGACACTGGGTGGGTCTAGGCCAAGCCCGAAGAACCACACAGCTCATCTCAGCTCCACCACCAGCCCAGAGTTATGAATAAAACAAATGGTTTCTAGACACACGTGCACGCACACACGCACACATGCACACACACTCATTATACAATACTCATGTGTACATCCTGGTAACACTTTTCAGAGTTCACAGTTAGCTGCATCAAATCGTCCTTTAACCCCAAGCTTTCTGTTCCTCTTAGCAAGGTATAGCCCTTCTGACACTTTCTCTTGTGGGTACCTGTGTAGTACGGAGTAAGGGGCCCCAGAGTTCTGTTGGGAAAGCACTACACAGGACCAGGCTTTAAAAGGGATCAGTTCCTTCACTTGGTCCCTGGTCAGTCTTCTCTCTGGTCCATTTCCTTGGGTTGAAACATTGGTGTCTAAGCTCCACTGCCTGACTGTCCTCTAGAGCAGAATAGCGTTGTACTTTAAGTTCCAACATCTAGCACGGAGCCTCCCACTAGCAGGTATACAGTAGCTGGAGCTTGATGGAGGAGTGGAAGAGAAAGCAGAGGAGGAGGTGATCAGGACAGAGCACTTGTTATTCTATTTTAAATTAAAAGAAAATCTTATCTAGCTTTTGGTGCTAGGAATCAAGGCCTGATCCTTGTGCATGCTAGGAAGGTTTTCTACAATTGAGTCCTACTTCTGTAATTTTAAAATAAATCTATAGTAAAACTGACTGTTTTATGCACAGACCTGATTCTATACACACACACACACACACACACACACACACACACACACACACACACA
>NW_021604701.1:319356-323130 GCF_004785775.1 Grammomys surdaster | reverse complement strand
CACACACACACACACACACACACACACACACACACACACACACACACGTTCATGATACAGAAGGGTTTCCTAATCCCCCAAGCCTTTTGCAGTTGTATCCTCTGGCTCACCTGGCAGCTACTGATGTGTTGTTTGTCACTACAGTGTTGTCTTTTCAAGAATCCTATATAAATGGAATCAAACAGTGCGGAGCTGTAGGAAGTTGCAAATCACAGTAACAAAACCCAGGTTGGTGAGGGCCCTTGTGGCCTTTAGCAGGTTTTTCCAATTAGCATTTTGCATGATTGGTGTTCATATCAAAACTAGGAAGTCGACATTGGCATTCATTCACAGATATTATTTGTATTTCACAAGTCTGACATGTACTTGTGTGTTAATAAGTGTCCAGCTCTATACAATTTTGTCACAAATGTAGATTCATGTAATCTTTATTCCAGTTGTGAAAATCTAATCACTCCCACCTTCACCTTCTCTAAGATCTGACAACCATTAATGTTTTTCATCTCTAAAACAGTTTTACATCCAGAATGTTATATACATGGACTATTCTGGTACGTAAACGTTTGTGACTGGCATTTTCATTCAGTGTACTGCTCTTAAGATCTATCCAAAATGGGGAGAGAGAAGGTGATGAGGGTGAATATGATCAGTGTATATGATACACATATATGAAAATGCCAGTGGAACACATTATTTTGTATAATTAATATACATTAATAAATGTAAAAAAAAACCCATCCAAGTTGCTGAATGTGTGAAATACCTGTGCATGTGGCATGGTCTGTCTAACCCATACCCATTAAAGGACAACTGAGCTTTTGGTTATTATGAATAAAGCTCCTATGAACATATACATATGGGGTTTTGTGTGAACACAATATATGTTTAGTTCTTATAACAAACTGCTGAAGTGGTTTTCAAGAGTCTCTGTGGCATTTCCACTCTTACCAGGGATGTGGTAGAAAGCTGGTTTTCCCACATCCTTGCCAGTGCCCAGCTCACCTATTCTGGTGGGAACATAGTGATATCCTGTGGTGATCTCACTTTGATCTACTAGCTAATGATGTTAAACGTCTTTTATGCGCTAAGTGTGCTATCCGTATATTATTTATTTATGTCTTATGCCCATTTTTTTTATTTGTGTTTTTTTCTACCGTTGAGTTTGGAGAGCTCTTTGTATGTTTTAGATACAAATCTGTTGTTGGGTATATGATTTGCAAATATTTTATCTCAGCACATTTGTTATCACTTCATTCTACTAACAAGTCTTTTGCAAAGCAAAAGTTAATTTTGATGAGGCCAAATTTAGCAGGTTTTTTTTTCATCTATTTTAGATCATGTTTTTGGTGTTTGAAACAAACTCAAAATGCTTCTTGGCCCATGCCTGATTCTTCATGCCTTGGTTCATGCCCTTGTATATCTCTTATGGGTTCCCAAATTTAACTTCAAGATGTCTCTGTGTTCAGTCTTTCACTTGGCACTGTCTTAACCTTTGTCACATCTCTTATTCGGGTCACTGCCTCAGCCTCTTCACTGGGTCCTTTTGCTTGTAGGGATGCTTCTTGGTCACTGCCAACTGTGGTCACACTCTTTTCTGAGCCAAGAAGTTTCAGTATCCCCTGACCATCTGGAAGTAAAGCCTAAAGCCTTCTCCTAGACAGGGCCTGTCCATGGGGCCCCTGCTGAGGGCAGCCCACAGGCTGATGTACTGAAGCAAGGATCAGCTGTAAACACAGCCAGTGCTTGAGGGAAGAAATGAATATGTGAAAGAACAAGACTGTGTGTCATTATGACTTAGCAACATATGACCATAGAGAGGAAAGGTGGGTGCTGGATTCTGTTATGCCTGACATACTCTATAGTTACATTTGGAGGCAATTAAGTGAAACAACAAGAATAATTTCCACCAAAAGTTGATGGTGAGCAATGTTGAATCTGGGTAACCATAAACATGTAAGCTTAAATAATGCCCATTGTCTCTCTCCCGATGTCCAGCTTTTCTAGCAGTGGGTGGTAGTCTGAGAAAATTCTAAAGGCCAACATAGTCTGAGGCTTGGGAGACAGTGCAAGAGAAAGGAGCAAACAGACCTTAGAAACATCTTGTGGTTAGGCTTCAGGTCAGAGGAGGCCAACATAAATGCCAAGAGAGCCAAAGAATCTACTGTGTGTGAACAAAATCCAACTAGGGCAAGACATGGAGCTCCTGCTTCTTTTACTATTTTACCGTGGTGAATCATGACGAGTATAAAATAGCTTCCCGCTGGCTGTGGTGTTGCACACTTTTCACCCCGACACTTGGGGTCAGAGGCAAACAGATCTCCCTAACTGAGGCAAGTCTAGTCTACATAGTGAGTTCCAGGGCAACTAGCAATACATAGACCATTTCTTAGTTTCCTTTTTATTCAACTACTATAAACGTAAAGACATCTAAAGCGGTGTGAATGGAAAGCCATGTTTGACCTAGAGTAAGATGTATACAGCGTGTGACAAACAAGATGTACATGTTTGCCAAATGGATCTAGCCATTCACCATTAGGCAGGCATATACGCCCTGCATGTGTCTATATTTTTCATTTCCCAAATGAAGTACAAAGATATACATTTGAATGCAAAGTTTCCAGTGTTAAATGTGGGAGACTGAAAAGTTTAAAAGAATTTGAATAGGCAAATCACTTTTGGAAGCAAAATGTAGCTTGTGGCTTCTCTATAACATCTAGTCTACATACAGGACACTCCATTTTCTTCTCAACATTCTGGTTTGGGCAATTAATTGTACCAAGACTTCACTTCTGATATATAAGACCTTCTGAACCAAGACTCAGGAAGCCTGGGTTCTTGGAATTCACTGGTTGACTCCTTTTGCTTTTCAGAGACAAAGTCTCGCCATGTAGCCCAGATTGGCCTCAAACTGATGATTCTCCTACCTCAGGCTCTAGGGTCTTGGGATTACAGAATGTACTGCCACCGATGGACTCATTCCTTTATCCAGTTTTTCAACTAACATTTACGTTGTGGCTCCATTGTGCTATATGCCTTGCTAGGTGCCAGTGAACATTTACCTTAGTCTTCTTTTTTCAATTAATAGACTTAGAACAGTTTCAGGTTTGCAGAAAGGCTGAGCAGGAAGTGCCCAACTAATTCAAGATGTTTAGAGGAAGAAAGGAATATATTAGTGCTTTCTGTACTTCCTGATAACACAGTTGATCCACTCACCTACTGACAGTCATCTTGGTTACTTCCATGTTTGGACAATTACAAGTAAAGCTGCTATAAACATTCATGTGCAAGTTTTTGTATGGACATGAGTTTTAATTTGGGTAGATGCTAAGAAAAGCAACTGCTGGATCTCATACTGAGACTTCTTAGCTTTGGAACAAACTGGTAAACTGTCTTCCCAAATGACTACACAATTCTCTATTCCCACCAACAAAGACTGAGAGTTCCCATTACTCCATGTCCCCTCCAGTACTTGGTGTTGGAAGCATCTGTTCTGGTAGATGTGTAGTGCTATCCTGTTGCTTTAATTTGCAGTTTCTTTGTGGCATACAATGTTGAACATCTATCCATACACTCTCTTGCCATTTGCATATCTTTCATGAGCTCTTTTCACATCCTTTGACATTCCCAAGTTGGGTTCTTTATTTTCTTATTGTTGAGCTAATTCTTCATAGAGCATAGATATTTCTCTAGTCTGAGACTTTTCTTCTATGATTATTTAGTCTTTTTAACACACACACACACACACACACACACACACACACACACACACACACA
>NW_021604701.1:300578-319346 GCF_004785775.1 Grammomys surdaster | reverse complement strand
ACACACACACACACACACACACACACACACACACACACACACACACATTAGTGTGGTTGAAAAGAGCTTTCTCAGAAGGGGAACTGTTCTGCATCTGTGCCACTCAATGAAGAGTGAGCACTTAGGATATAAAACAGACCCTTGGTCCTTTTGTCTTTCTGTCATTGTGCTGAACAGGGGGGCTTACTTCTTCCTTTGTTTACAATTTTCCTCTTTAATCCACTATCAGGTCCCATGGATTCCAATTCCAAAACAGATGACAAATCCATGCTTCTCCTCCCCACTCACTACTGTCACGTCTCTGAGTCACTACTGCTCTTTGCATACAACACTCTCATGGCTCGGAAGCTGGCTCCTTGAATCTTTCCTGGTTCCTTATACTCAACTATGTATCAGGCGGGGCATGTTGTTAGTGCTCAGGTCAGACCTCATCCCTCTTGTTATCAGAGGATCTACTCATACCTAGAATCAAATCCCTGATTCTTGCCTCTTGCCTGTTTTCTCATTTCTAGCCACATAGGCTTATTTGTGCAGTTTGAACATGAGTATCTTTTCCCTTGTGTGGTGTCCCCTTCCTACAGACTTGCCATTCATTCTTCCCTGGATGACTCTGACCTTGGATAGTCTAATTTTTGACTCATTTTATCACTTCTGTCACCTTGAGTCTACAGGCTTCAACCCCAAAGTCACCTTTGAGAGTCCTTTGGAACTCCCAAGTTAAATAGCCAGTCCAGTTACTTTTCTGCCCTGTGGTCCTTTTGTACTTTCATTGATACACTCAGCACACTAGAAACATCTGGGCTTCTTTACTTCCTGCCAGCCTGTCTCCCCTCACAGGCTCTGTAAAGGTGGGAGCTATGTGCATCATTCTTTTTTTTATAATTTATTTTTTTCTCAAATCGTAATTCATTCACACAGGGGTTATAAACACAGAAAGGCAGGATGTGGGGAAGGGAATGACAATGGAGTGTGGGTATTCAGGGGGAATACAGATATCTTCAGAACTGGGTATCGGCTGGGTAAAGGTTCAGGGGACAAGTCACTATGACTCTGCCTATGACTCACTTGTCCTTATCTAAGTTGGTATTGTCTGCCAAGGCTACCTATTTACAAGGTCTATGACTACTCAGGTTTGTAAATTTCCACAAAAGCTGCCTGTTGATATTAGCTTATAGCCATCTGTTTCAATGTTTTTCCACTGAGACCCAAGACTTGGTGTTAGTATACATGTATGACAGGCCTATTGCTGATTTTAGGCCTATGGATGATTTTAGGCCTATGGCTGATTTTAGGCCTTCAGTGGGTAAGCAGGGCTGCCCCTAACATCTCTCCCCTTCTCTAAGTATAGAAGGGCTGTGGCAATTCTAAACTTGAGAAGGCAGGGATAGAGGCCTGACCTCCAGTATTTGAAGGGGAACTTGTAATGGATCCAGTCCCCCTGTCGTTGTCCAGTGAGGCATGAGGGCCATACCCATCCCAATGTCTTTTTCCTGGAGAGGGGATACTTTTGACATCAACCCCTATGCAGTCAGGCTTGTCCCTCAGGGAACCCAGATAGATATTTTTATCTTTTATTTATATTCCCTTGCAGTGCTTAGCAGCCTAAGCAAGAATTCAGATCGCCTGACAGAGGGGGTTCTGGGTGGCCCCTCTCTGCTTGGTCTAGGGGCAGAAGTCCCCCCTTTTAGGTTGGGTGGAGGATGGGTTTTGGAAACACCCTGTATAAAGTAACAACCTCATCTTGAGTCTCGTGGTCCTCCATAGCTAGCTTATGATAATGTATCTGAGTAGGTTTTGCTACCAAATTATTTATCTGTTGTATCACAGATTTAGTCCGCCTATTTGAGGGCCAGGGACCAGCAGAAAAAAGCAAAAAGAACCCAAATAATGGTCCCAAGATGGGAGGAAATAGGGTTGACAACCTTGGAGAGGCTGAAAACCAATTCTTGTACCAGCATTCATCTGTCTCTTTCTCTCTCTGATTTTTCTTAGGGCCTTCACTACCTATTTCATACTCTCTTTAACTCTCCTTGTCTTGTCTGTGTAAAGGCAACCTTATTCTTTAAGGGCTGTACACAGTCAAGAGCTGTACACAGCCTTTTCTATTGTAACAGAGTAAATCAAGTCCAATAAGGATCTTTGCGATTTTCGGAGGTCTCTTCAGACAGCGAAACGAGGGATTTCTTCAGATTAGTGATGTCAATCTCTAGCTGTTTGATGCTCTTGTCAGTGGCCCTTCAAAGGTCTGAGTAGTAAGTTCGGAGGCCAGCATCTGGATTAGAACTTCTAACCGCAGACATCACGGGTGATTCATTTTTACCTGGGATGCTGCCTGAGTTCAAGCTCCTGGGAGTCCCTCTTTCTCTCGGTTTTCTGGGGTTGGGTACAGAGCTGCCGCCTGTGACCTGCTCTATGCTCGGGCCCAGACCCTATGTGCATCATTCTTACTGCTCTGTGGTCAGCATCCCTTACAGTGCCTGGCACACAACAGGGGCTTAAGACCCAGCCACTAAAGGAATCAATGCCTGCTATAGGACAGCTGACTGAGTACTTACTTGCTCAACCCAGGAGCGGAAATGTGGCCCATTTCCCTCTCTCTCTCCCCCCCCCGGTTTCCTTCGCTCTTTTTTTTTTTTCCTTCTTGCCTCCCTCCCTCCCCCCCCCCCCCCCCCCCTCCCCTCCCTTCTTTTCTTTTTTTTTTTTTTTTGGTTTTTCGAGACAGGGTTTCTCTGTATAGTCCTGGCTGTCCTGGAACTCGCTCTGTAGACCAGGCTGGCCTTGAACTCAGAAATCCGCCTGTCTCTGCCTCCCAAGTGCTGGGATTAAAGGCGTGCGCCACCACTGCCCGGCTCCATTTCTTGAGGCAAGCTAATACATGCCAATAAATGGAGAGGACTTTGGCCTGGGTGGCAAATGAGATTTTAGTCCTCCGCCTTTTAAATTAGTACTTATTAATTGTACAAAAATGGGTTTCATTGTGTTACTTTTCTTTGGGCAGGGACCGGTCCTTTTACTTTGTAGTCATGGAACTCACTATGTAGATCAGACTGGCCCTGAAGTCCCAAAGACCCACCTGTGTCTGCCTCCCAGTGCTGCCACTAAAGGTATGCCCCATTCCACCCAGCTTCATTGTGACATGTTCACATAGGAATATAATGTACTGTGATTGTATTCACTCTCGTTACCCTTTTCCGTTCCCTCCTGCAATGAATGAATTCTGAAGACAGTATCATAGCAGGTTGGCGGAATGCCAAAGTGACCCTGGAAGCCCTGGACATTGAATGGCTCCTCAGAGAAACAGAAAAGTGAATTTAGGATTGTTTCTCCAACTACAGCCAGATGAGCAGTCCTTTCAGGAATGCTG
Organism: Grammomys surdaster; assembly: GCF_004785775.1. NCBI lineage: Eukaryota > Metazoa > Chordata > Mammalia > Rodentia > Muridae > Grammomys > Grammomys surdaster. The sequence goes on along the minus strand of NW_021604701.1, from coordinate 315,982 downwards.
CTCTATCTACTTAACATCTCTTACTTCGAGGCAGGGTCAAACTTGTGTTCCTCCCACTTCAGCCCTCCCCCATGCTGGGGTGCCCTGCAGGTACCACCACATCCAGCTCTCCACTTAACCTCTCTACCAATAGGCATCTAGTATTTTTCTGTATCTCCATTCACTTTTAAAACTTCAATAGCTATTGTGATGTTATCTATTCTAAGAGGGCAACAAAAGTAAAACCATGGAAACAGACTTACTGTATGTATTACATTTTGGACATATATTAAGAGACGATTACAAAAAAAAGTCTTGGCATTCATCTCTCCTATAGAGGAGCACATGGCACCTGTGAGAACTAATCATACAGATGGTTCCTGGGGAGTTGCAATCCAGTCTGCAGCCATTGGGAATCTCCTATCCTTACCCACAAGGCTCCCTCAGGCCCCTGGGGTCCTCTGCTCTGTGCTCAGTTTCAAGGACACAGAGAGAAGAACAAGGCACATTTCTTGCCTTTTCAAAGCTCTTGGTACAGTAAGGAAGACATGTGTAAGATAACATTTGTGTAAGACAACACATCTGGGTAGGACATCCATGCAGCAGAGCTACCCAATACCTGTAGGTGTAGTGCTAAGGGCAGAAAGGGCACAGAAGGCCTCATAGTACGTGACATCTTGAAGGGGAAAATGTGGCAGGCATCAGATATAGTACTGAGTATAAAGACAGCCACAAGGTTTTTGTGGCCAGAAGTCAGGATGAAGGGCAGGGAGGACTGAGGTGGCTGTGATTTTGGCGGGAGGGGAGCTTGTATGTATGTCTAGAATGAGCACTCTAGTAGCTGACAGCTGTGAGGGTCTCCCTTTTAACTGGGGTCAATGGCAGTCCAACAGTTTTTTTTAAATTAAAAGAAAATTATTTATTACTGCTGAGTCATCTCTCCAGCCCTCTTCTGATGGGGCATCACTCTGGAGCCCAAGATGCCCTGGTCTACACTGAGTATAGAGATTGGCCTTGAATTTGCATAATCTTCTTGTCTTAGCCTCCTGAGTGCTGGGATGAGAGCCACCACACCTGGCTGGGTCCAAAGGAATTCTCTCCAGCTTTGGGCATGTTGCTGACATAGATGGCTGATTTAATTTTTAGCTGGTGATTGCCAACTGTATTGCTTGCTTCAGAATGTCAATCTTTTCTGTCTTCAAAAAGCCTTTCAATGACAATTCTGAAGAGCCACCAATTACCATTTATCTTCCTCTAAGGTGAATTAGAACCTGGGGTTGTGGATTAATCCCCCCAGGCTTCTGGCACTTCCCGGCTATCAGCACTTAAAACACATTACCCTGTGACTTAGGGTGCTCTGCTCAGCTTGCAAGGCACCGCTGCAGGCTCAAATGGAATCGAAGCAATTTCTAAAATAGCCTATGATTCATTTTTTCTCCCCTCCTGTGCCTAAATCTGCTGGCTCCTTGTGGAGGGATGGGCATAAGTAAGTGGAGAGGTGACATCACAGGAGTGGGCTGCGTGCCTGCCAGGCAGCCAATGAAGCCGGCCACAGCAGTTGTCGATCTTTTGGGCTGGGTGATCGCCTCCAGGCATTTGGGAGTCACTGCTCTTGGGCTCTTTTTGTCAATGTTCCTGCTCCACATTGCTTTTTCAGACAAAAATTCTGTGCTGGGAAACCAGGGATAATGGGAATAACAGAGGCAGGGAGGCTAATTCAGCTTTACATCTGTATAATGCTTTAGAGTTTCAAAATGATTTGCTCCACCCAAACACCAGTGGGAATGGAAGCTGAGAACTTCAGCTTGAACTAGAGACAAAGTCTTGTTGTTTTGTACAAAATGTTAATATCTGCTACTCATTTCAAGGCATATCTCAGTTTGGTCGTGCATGTCACTAGAAGGCCTGAGACTACGTTCACCATCTTGGTGCTTCCTAGAAGCTGGATTCAAGGGGACAGAAAGGTCTGGCAGGCACAGTCTCTTATCCGTGCTATCCTATGCAGCCAGCAAGTAGTGGCACTGCCAGCTCCTTTTGTACACCCTGTTTTACAATCCCAGCGGTCCCAAGACCTCTATTATAGCCAAAGGCATGGTCACAACTACGGAGCCCTGAAGATAGGGTGTGTCACGAACATCTGGAAGTCCCACCTACTACCAGAGTAGCTCAAAGGCCTATAAAGGAAAATCCACAATTCAGGTCCCATCAGTCAATGCTGTGGCTCTTGAAGGGAAGGGCCACTGAGCTATGAACAGCTGAGGAGTAGGGTGGAGGGATTCTTTTCTTGGAGGAGCCATAAAAATAGTTTCCAAGCAGTCTCATGTTTACTCTGTGATCTTCCAGCACCTGGTCCCAGCATGGCTTGCTGTCCCTGATGCTCTACAGTCAGGCTCAACATGAGAAGTCTACCTCCATCTAGCTTTCCTGCCTTGGTCTTGTCTAGCATCCTAGCCAGCAAACTGGATGCCAAAGAGGTAGCATAGTCTTGTTTGGTCCTCTCAATTTTAGATTATATTTCACTGTCACTGTTTTTGGGGGGTGGGGGGATGGAGCAAGCCACATATTCTCAGCAGTACTACAAGAGTGGCAGGTGTTCCTGCTGTTGTGTTCATAGCTGCTGCCACCACCGTCACCACCAAATGAAGTTACAGGATCCAGGGCAAGATCACAGATGTGGTCAGTATCATGAAAACGTCATCTTTGTAAACTAGGATGCTTATACTCAGGCAATTCTTTCTGACGGAGATCTTAATGGAGTATAAAAGTTACCACTTTGATGGCTGAATCAGTAAACTGTATGTGGCAAGAGACCGGCAGAATAAGCAGCTGCTGGTCACCACCTTCCAATGAGGCTTTCCAGAACTTGTTGTGCTTGCAGTGTGTGTGTGTGTGTGGGCATGCGCACACATGTGTGCATGCGCACACGTGTGAGAGAGTAGATTAAGGATCACCGCCTCAGTCTGTTTTAGAGGTGTGAATAAAAATCTTGGCTTGGGACGGCTTCCTCTCTGGTTGACTGATTTTTCAATTGATTTGTATTTATTAGCTAATGAAATTAAAGTTGTAAAAATGATAACAGAAACACAATAAATCTCTCCCACAACTGGCTGTTTCTGTGTCACTACGGTGCATTCCTCACTTTGATTACTTCAAAGTCTATTATTTTGTTCTCAATTATTCTGTTTTTCTGGCACTGGAGAAAATCAATTTGTTTTATTTTCTCTTATTCATGCACTCAATTATGCTCTTCGGGCACATTTAATCACTTTGATGTTTTCATTTTATGGCCCGTCTCTAGGCACTTCAGCTGCTTTGCTGCCAACAGGCAAGCAGGACTAATTTGCATGTCACAATAGACTTGAAATTCTAACTCAATTTAGAAATCTTTATGAAATCCCCCCTCCAAAATAATGCTTGGAGCTGCAAAGAGGCAGAAGGATGTGGGCAAACGAGGAGCCATGAAGATACTTTCCTTTCTCAAAAGGTTGTGACATTTTGGTGACTATGGTGTGGGAATGTCACCATCCAGGTAAAGTGGAGGTGTGTGTGTGTGTGTGTGTGTGGTGGGAGTCGAGCCTGCTTACTTTGCAATCAAATGACCCTCAGTGCTGCTGCTGGACTCTGCACAGCTCCCAACCTCAGATGGTTAAAGAGCCTCTGTGTAGCCCAAAGGTTGTCAACAGTTAGACATTCCAGAACCCTGAGAGGCTTACCTTATTTTCTCTAATAATTGCCTACCTTCCTTTTGCCTCTCAATCATTTTCGGACTAAGAGCTGAAGGAAGATGAGTGAGGTACCATTGCTTTAGGTATGGTTAGGAAAACAAACACAGAATGTTTAAACATATTGGGGCTGCTGGCTGCTCTTGAAAAATTTTTTCATTTGTTTTGTGCAATAATCAGCTTTGCCAGGCAGAAGAAAAAAGATGTGTATTTCCTCTTCTAAGTTTGAGTACTAAAACTATCCTCATCTTCCCTGCCCTCCCCCTTTCCCCTTATGTGGCCTTGTACAAAGCAATTAACCCTTGAACGCCTTGGTTTCCTCATCTATTAAATGGAACTAATAAATATTTCAGTTGTGCATCCTAAAAACTTCAATACTTCCAAGAGTTTTAGCGTATTTACACACAGAAACCTTTCTTATGTAAACTTATGTTTAAACAGTTTCATCATAAGCAACAATATCTGTGAAATTCAAAAGCTTCAAGCTGGCTCAGCAGGACAACCTGATTTTTATCTCCAGGACCCATAATGATGGGAAGAGAGAACTGAGTCCCCAAAGTTGTCCTTGAACTCCACAATGCACTGTGATATGTGTACACGTACACACACACACATACACTCACACACACACACACATTGAATAAAACATAATAAAAGTTTTTAACTTCAAAGCTTCATGTGACATCTGTACTTCTAATATACATTAAAACATATACAATAAGCAGTAAAACCATTTCTTCCATGGGTCTTTAACCATGTTTTGCCTTTCATCAGAATAGTCTTCACCTGGCTCTTGTAAAACTTCACTCACTTTATTAAAACTCTCAGATTCTCAAACATTATCTGCTCAGAAAGACTTTTACTGACTACTGTCTAAAATGGTGCTCTTTTGAATGAATCAGGAATCAGCACTAGGTATTTGTTTATTTGTTCACAGCATATCTGTTTCAGTAGACTACAAGTTCTCTGATGGGCAAAGTCTTTATTTTTCCTAGCCCACATCTCTAGTGCCTAGGGCAGCTTTTGGCACAGTTTAACACCTAATATATATTTACTGATGAATGAAAACTTGAAATAGGAAATTAGTGTAGCAATATCCTGCTCCTCTTTCACTTCTGTTGAATACCAAGTAGACCTACCCACTACTATATCAGTAGAGATTCTGTGGGGAGCAGTTAAAAAAAAAAGATCCACTATAAAGTCAAATGGGGTGGTGCAGGTCTGTCTGTAACCCTGAGCACTGAAGAGGCAGAGGTAGAAAGGTTGTGAGTTAGGGGCCAGCCTGGGCTACACAGGGAGGCTCTGTTTAAAAAAATGTGCCACTTCCATCCCTGCCAAGGTGTAGTATCAATGAAGGTCTAATGGGAACATGAGTTTGTACTCCTGCCAAGCAGCAATGAGGTGCTTCCCCTTTGTTCTCAAATTATTGATGCTGGCCCCTTATGGAACCCAGATGTTGATTGACTTTTTTAGGAAACCAGACCTAAACATATTTCAGTAGAAGCTATGCCATGGTGGCACAGGTCTGTAATCCTAGCACTGGTGTAGGCTGAGGCAGGGATTGTAAAATTAAGGCCTGCTTGGGCTACATAGGAAGGTCAAGATTAGTTTGGGCAATTTAACATGACCTGTGATGGTTATTCTTGGTTGTCGACTTGACTATACCTGGAATTAACTAAAAATCAAATGACTGAACACACCTGTGAGTAATATAGTTTTTTAATTAAATCATTTGAAATGAGAAGATCCATTCTAATATGGATCTTTTGAGGTAGGAAGATACACTTTTAATCTGGACGACATTTATATAGATAAATGATACAGAAGACAGATGCTTGCTCTCTCTTTGCCTGGTTGGACTGAACTGTTAGATTCTTTGACTTTCCATTGGTAGACAGCCATGGTTGTACTAGTTGGACCACAGCCTCTAAGTCATTCTAATAAATCTCCTTTATATACATATGTATATACATTAATATATATTTATATAAGGCATATTATTTAATTATGTTTAATATACACATATATTCATTCTATAAGTTCTGTTCTTCTAGAGAACTCTGACTAATAGAAATCCTATCTTAAAAAAACGAGTGAAAAGAAAGTCTGGTGGCGATCAACTGCATAATGTGAAGCCTTAGCTTCAGCCACATAAAATAATTAATAGCCTCTTCTTAATTTTTAGAAGGTTTTCTCTTGCTTCTTTTAACATTTACCTATACACTGTGTGTGTGTGTGTGTGTGTGTGTATGTATGTGTGTGTGTGTGTGTGTGTAGGCCAGAGGACAACTTTTGGGAGTCAGCAGTCTCCTTTCACAATGTGGGCCTGGGGAATTGAACTCAAATCATTGGTTTGGTGGCAAATGTCTTAAATGTCTTTACTGCAAAGCCATGTTGATGGCTATCCCCCCCGACCCCCATCTGCCTTTTTTCTTTCTTTCTTTTTTTTTGATTTTTTGAGTTTTTCTTTTTTAAATACTGAGAATTTCACCAAGCTATCCAGGCATGCCTCAAACTGAGAATCCTTCTGCTTCAGTATCTGGGATCACAAGGGTGAGCCCCCATGGTTGGCTCACATTGTCTTTCTTTCTTTTTTTTCCTTCTGATTCAAGTGACTGAATGGAGCTATATTTTTTTTTTACTTTAATTTTGTTTCCACATGTTAGTATAGAGAATATAATTAATTTTAAGTGTTTTTAATGACCGTGTTGAATATTTTTTCTGTTAATTTCTGCAGTGGTACTTGTTATTGCAACTAGGCTTCATGCGTGCTGGACAGGCACTCTGGTATGGAGTTTTATTCCTAGCTCCTGAACTAACTTTTTAGTTCTAGCTATTTTTTCCTTTAAATTTTTGACATGAACCATCATTCATAACAAAGTAGAGGCAATTTATATATATATACACCACACACACACACACACACACACGCATACATATATTTATATATATTTTTAAAAAAATTTCCTTTTCTTGCCTTATTGTACTGACTAGGAATACCAGTACTAACTTGAATAAGAGTGGCAAGATTAGACATCCTTGCCTTGCTCTAGAACTTAGAAGGGAAAACACCCTATTTCATCATTCAGTATCACATATATGTGTGTGTGTGTGTGTGTTTTGTTTGTTTTTGTTTTCTTAAACATTTTCTCCTGTCAAATTGAGGCAGGGAAATACAAAGAAATAATGCCTGTAATCGAAGCACCAATGAGAGGCAAGAGGACTACCACAAATTCCAGGTCAGTCTAAACTACGTGGAGAGTTCTGGGACAGCCAAGACTATATTGCAAGACCCTGTTTTGGGCTGGAGAGAAGGCTCAGTGTGTAAAAGCACTTACAACACACTCATGAGAACTCCAATCCAGATCCCCGGAATCTGCATAGTACACATCTGTAATCCCGGGGCTCCTACTGTGAGATGGGAAGCCGAGACAGAATCCCTGGAAACTCAAGGGCCAGCTAGACTGGCATATATGGCAGTGAACACCAGAGACCCTCTCTTAAACAAGTAGGAAGGCTAGGACTACTGAAAGTGTCCCCTGACCTCCATATATATGCTGTCGCACATGTGCCTGTAGTTATACACATGACCATGTACAAAAGTCTCTGTCTATGTGTGTGTATGAGAGAGACAGAAAGCACTTTCCTTAAAGAGCACAAACAACAACAGTAGCAATAACAAACTTTTTCTTTTCTATTTTCTGTAAGAGATAATAGAGAATTGGTGCTAATTCTATATTTCAGTAGAATTAGGATGCTCCAGTGAAGCTATGTGGGCCTTGAGTTTTCTTTTGCAAGAGGCTTGTAATTTCTATGTTGATGCTATTATAATTAGAAAAGACATTCTATATAATCTCAGTTATTTTCAATTGGTTCAGATTAGTTTTATGGATAAGAGTATGGTCCTATCTTGGTACATGTTCCTTTAATACTTAAAAAAAAAATGTGTATTCTACTGTTGTTTAGCGTAACCCATAAATGTCAGTTTGAGCCTATTAATGGATAGTGCTGTTGAGGTCTTCTATATGCTGGCTCTTTTCTGCCTGCTAAACTGGTTGATGAGAAGGGAATGCTGAAGTCTCTAACTCTAATCATGGATTTTCTTTTCTGAAATGTGGATTGAACCAAGACCTTACACGGGCTAGGCAAGCACTTGGCTGCTGGGCTACCTTCCCAGCCTTAATGATAGATTTTTCTATTTCCCTGTACAACCATATCAGTTTTTCTTCATGTATTTTGAGACACTGATGTCTGAGGCCTACACGTTTTTTTGGATTGCCGTATCTTGCTAGATTGATACTTTTATTATATGTTATAAAATGTTAATGAAGAAAATAAAAATCTAGTTGTGTATGGTGGCTCAGGCCTGTAATCCCAGGTATGTGAGAGACTGAGGCAGGAGGATTGAAGCTCAGACCTGTTTGGACAACCTAGCAAGACTCTGTCTCAAAATAAAAGTGAAAATGACTGCACATGTAGCTCGGTGGTATAGTGGTTTCTCTAGCACACATAAAGCCCTAGGTCCAATCTTCGGCACACTAAAATTAACAACAACAACAACAATAACAGCATTTACATCTAAAAGTTGGATATTATCATATTTATAGGCTGGAAAACTCAGCAGAGTAAAGATATCAATTATATCCAAAAGAAGTATAGGCTTAACACAAGTCCTTTCTAAATTACATCAAAATTACTTTATAGAACTAGACAAGGCTATTCTGATGTTCATATGGAAAGACAAAGCACCAGTTCAGCTTAATTTTGTTTTACATGTATTTATCTGTGCATATTCATATGTATGTTTGTGTATGTGTAGGTCAGAGAATTACTTGAGAAGTCGGCCCTCCCTTTTTACCATGTGACCACATGGGTCACAGGGATTGAACTCGGGTCATCAGGCTTAGTGGCAAGAATCTTAACCTACTGAAACATTTGACCGGCCCTAACGAACTTCTTTTTTTGAGACAGGGTCATTCTGTAGCACATGCTGGCACTGTATTGTCAATACTCCTGCCTCAGCCTTGTGAGTGCTGGGATTGCAGCAGTACAGCACAACAGCCAGCCTTTACAGCAAACTATGAGGAACCATTCTCATCCTAGGATTTCTTATATAGCCATGGTACTAATGACCACAAAGGAACAGATTTATAGATCAGTGCAGCAGAAGACAAAACCTAGAGAGACACCTTAGAATGGGTGGGCATTTGGAAAAGGAAACATTTGGATTCTCTGCCCTTTTGCAGGCAGACAAAAGAGGGTTTACATTTTCAACAAAGGACCATCTGAATTTCAAGATAAATGGAATACCCTAGAATTCCTAAGGTATCTAGAGAAAACGGCATTTGAAACTTTTAAAATACTCACCCCAAATCCATTTTTGAAATGGTCTGTAGGTCTGGTGGCCATATTTTCTAATGTATAATTGGAAAATAAGATCTTAAACTAGGATTCAAGTTTTGGCCTTTTGGATAGGCTCTAAAACAGTACAGCTCCATCCCTAGTTCTTACCATCTTTTTCTTTAAACAGAAAAACACACATTGCTTTTTTCTGTCTGTGAAGCAATATATAATCATGCTAGAAACTTTAAAAACTATATAAAAAAGAGGAATTACTCATAATTTTAATCTAGATGACAACTGTTAAAAGTACTTTGGCAAAGTATCAATGACGATAGATGGATATGGTGGCACTTGCCTACAATCCTAGCACTGGAGAGGCTGAGGCAGGACGATCATGAGTTTGAGATCAGCCTGGGCTACACAATGAAACCCTGCCTCAAACAACGTGTATCACTGAAGAGAACTACTGTTATCATTTCTTTTGAATGTTTTTCAGTGCATAGCCACATACTCACACATTTATACAATTGAGAGTCGATGGTATTAAACTATTTTGGTGTTGGTTTTTTTTTTTTTACTTAACATTAATACTTATCTCACCCAAGTATTTCCAAAAATCTTCTTTGTAGTTGGCTGCAACAAATTTTTCCATATAAGAATACTAGATGGAATTAGCGTTATGTCTCAAATTCAGTATATCAAAACAGAATATGTTATGAACAGAATAAGGTATTTTAAGCATGGGTGTGTAAAGCTAGGCCCCCTCCACTGGTAGCTTCCCAGTCCTGCTTTGTGCCCACTTAGGAAACCCCAGAGTGACCTTCCTTCTTCCCTTATCCTTGATTCTCTATAAATGACCTACCCTCAAGGCCTGCCGACATTCTTTCCACACTATTTCTCAGCTCTAGCCCAGGTCCATCCAGGTCCACTTTTAGACTACACTGTCACGAACCATCCCAAACATCACTCTATCATGTCATTCCTCATGCTAGACTAGAATGGCTTCCACATTTTTCATCTGTGATCTGGTCTATTCAACTTGAAATTCAGTCCAGTCAGCCAGCTTTGTCCTCATGCTTCCGAGATTCCCTTGCTGACCGTCACATCTGTACTCTGCTCTATTCAGATCCTCTGGCCTTCAGAAAGGAATCTCCCTCAAGCGTTACTCTCAGCTGCTTCTATGCAGGGCCAGCCACCGCCATATCCTCATCCATCCATGGGGTCTCACCTCAATTATTCCCTAGAAGCAGAGGTCATGCCTTCAGCCACTCTTAGTGCTCATGACAGCAAACACATCAGAGGTTCACAAACAACTTAATTGAGTTGATATTTAACGAGAAGACAGGACCATACCTCTTAAAACGTAACTGATTCAGAATGCATTTTTGGGAGCAAAATGAATGAAGGGTAGGAATGGATTACAAAGAGTGATGGGGTAAAAACAGTGATGGGGTGAGAGATGATTTGTAGGCACAGGCAAGGCAGTGCTACCATATCATGATATATTAAATTTAAGCTGCTAATTTATCATAACTTTGGGGGACAGCCCCCAAATGTGTTTTAGAATTTGCAAAAATTTTAGCATGCCATCTTGGTAACTTATTTGGCAGCAATAACCACAATAAACCTTTCCATTTCTTATGCTGTTAGTGAAACAAAGATAGGCGTCTGATTAGTAGGAAAGTGCAAGCAGGTGGCCGGCTCCTGGAGTTTGCTGGGGGATGGGGGAGGGATGCCGAGAGGGCAGAGAACAGGAAGGGGAGATAAGGGAGAGAAGTCACAGAGATCTTTACTTAAAGCCAAGCAAACTGGTTCGGGATTTCCACCACAATCCTGCTCCAAGAAACCAGAAAGCAAATGGTCGGTTTGTCCTTGGGATCAACCCTGCTTCCTAACCCCTTTTTATGCTTCTCAGACAGTAAGAAGAGATGTTGGGGTAAGCCTCAAATCTTTGGGGTAGTGTCTCTTCATGCAGAACTGCTTTGAGCTTAGGGCTCCAGCAGCCCTTGAAGTCTGAGCCCCACTGCCAACCCATAGAATGATACTACCTTTAGACTTCAAGCTGCAATTGGGGGGGGTGCTTCCTTCCCCATCCCCCACACAATAGTTCTCTCAAGAATATTAGCAGCAGATGTGCAAAGGGTCTCAGCACGGGGCTGTAGAACTTGTAAACAGCAGGCTGGAGCTGGTGGCCATAGCACACTGGAAGTGGCAGGAGCTGTGGGGCTAGCCCCTTGTTCCCCTGTCCTCCTCTTAGCTCAGAACAGAGTTCAAAGCTCCAGATTTCAGCTGGGTGGGAGCTGATAGAGCACTAAAAGGCATGGCTGGGAGGGGGGCCGGACTTTAGGAGTTGCTCATGGACATTTTCCTCTTGTTTCCAGGGATTTCCAGGATTTCAGGTGCTTTGGATCAGCTGCATGGAAGGAGCAGAGTGTGCAGTGTGGGGGTAAGATGGGTTTCCTGGGGGTGGGGCTGTGGGCTAAAGCACATAGAAGTGGTGAGGAGATTTGACAGGCAATGCTTGCTTGCTAAGGCGAGGCAGGGAACGAAAAAGGCCAAAGAGCCTGACTACAAAGTTCCCACTGAGACAGACCTGGGTTCAGATGTCTGCGCTACCCCCCACAGAAAGCTGTGAATCACACTGGAAGTGGTTAGTAAGTAACTGCTGAATGAAGGAAGAGGACTTTCTAAGTCACTTATTCTCTCTGAGCCTTAGTTTCTTCGTCTAGAAGAGACATAGTAGCTATTCTTTTTTCCCAGTGCTTTCTCTCCCCATGATAACATCAGCCTATTGGTCCCTCCTTACCCTGCCCTGTACCCGCTGCTGTACTGTCAGCTTTCTTCACAAGGACTGGAAAGGCAGGTGTACCCCCTAGGGCCTCCTCCTTCCCTCTTGCACTCTTTCTCTCCCCTTCTTTCTCCTTTTCTCTTGATCCCATGGACTTCTTTCTGTATCTCAAGGCAAGCTTGGAGTATAGTTCTGGGAACCCTTAAGCATGTGTTGAAATCTCCAGTGTTAGTTCCACCACACAGTCACAACTGCACAGTGCACCCTCCCCTCCTTTCAGAGGGTTAGGTCTGGCTGAAACATGAAGCACGGAGCCCCAGGTGGCCCCTACTTGCTTTAAGTGCCATAGGTACTGCAGAGCAGCAAATCTCCTACCTCTACCCCATTTCCCTATACAGAGCTAGCTGGGCTCCTTTGGGGATTGATCACATCAGCACTGTTCCAAGTCTGGAAGGTTCACTATGAGCTAATTCCTCTGGAGTATGTTAACCAGAGGAAAGGCAAACAACTCCACGCATGTGGGGATGGGGCAAGGATGACTTCACGTTAGTAGTCATGAGCTGTGTTCAGTCATGCACTCTGAAATGTGGACTTACTTGGAGGCAATGAAGTGTACACTTAGGGTAGCTCACTGGGACAAGAAGGACAAATTGTGAAAAGAAAATAGATCTTTTCTGTGTCTAAAGTGAGTAGCTTTAGTTAAGTCTCTGTGGGTTTTTTGGTTTTGTTTTGTTTTTCTATTTTATGTACGTCAGTGTTTTGCCTGACTGTATGTATGTCTGTGTGAGGACATTGGATTCTCTGGAACAGGAGTTACAGACAGTTGTGAGCTGCCATGTGGGTGCTGGGAATTGAACATCACTCCAGCCTGACTTTCTGTGTTTTAAATTTTGTCTTTTTTTTTTTAAAAGACTGATGGGCAGAAAAGATGGGTTAGGTGCAATTTGCATTTGCCTTTAGTTGTCCTGGGGCATGTACAATGCATGCATCACATCTTCTGGGGTTTCATTTCCAATAGGCTAAAATTTCATTATTTATGTTTCTAAGGGATTTAGTGAGAAAACAGAAATGGACAAAAACAACAACAACAAAGCAAAACCTAAAACAGAAACAAAAACTCAAAACCCCAAGGCTGAACAAATTCAACTGGAAAGGCATACTGGGGATAAACTCCCTTGCACAGGGGCCAGTCCATCTATCCTCTCCGTGCCCCTTCACCTTCCCTAAACAACCTGTGACCCGGCCCTGCTCTAGGTTTTGATGGGATGGGGACGCACAGTAAGGAGCAGCCAGTGTCATGGAGGTTTTTATATACAAGAACAAATGACAGTCTTGAAGACTGGTTAAGGACATCTTTCAGAATACAGAAAACTCAAAAGGCCTTTCCACACTGATCATTGTCATGGCAACACACTATCTGATGGCAGCCTGCGTCACTAGGCTGAGGGGCACAGAATCAGTATAGCAGGTTAGCTTGGCCATTTTGAGCAGCTTTTGGACTTCTTTTCTAGCCTCCATTCTTCTAGGCTGAGCTGAGTTTTCTTTTCAGTTTCCGACTCAGGTGCTTTGTTAATTTGCTTGGCTAGGGGCACAAAGACTCTGTAACAGAGACAGTTAATGGAAAATCCGAACATTTCTCCTAGTCTCTACTCACTGTCCTTGCCGCCCACCCTCCTGGCTCCTTGTCACCTATTCTTATTGACTTCGCTTCCCTTTGTCTCCGTATCAGTCCCTTCCTCTACTCAGCAGTCCCCACCCAACACAGTGACTCATCAGCCAACCTAAGCTCTCACCAGCTCCTTCTCATTCCCCCCGGTGCTCTGATTGCCTGTATAATGTCTGGAATCTGAGGGCTGGAAGGAATCTTCTCCCCAGGCGGGAGCTCTGCTAGTTAAGTGACCTTCTACTCCTCACCTTCCATCTCTAGTGACAATCCTCATTCTCTTCTGGGCACCCTGTTCCACTTCAAATAGTTCTAATTGTTATAAATTCCTCCTAGTGAATGAAAATCAGTTCTTTTATGATACCTGTCCATGAGTTCACCCTTGTGCCCTATATCCACATAGACCTTGTCCTGCTGCTCTCTGACAGCCTCCCTCCCCACCCCACCCCTGCCTGAGTTTTCTCTTCTCCAGAAAGCCCCAGCTCTTCTAGTCAGACCTCTTGGAGCTTGGGCTCCAGTGCTTTCCCCAGACTGGCTGACCTCCTGCAACATGTTCCTATTTGTCTAGAGCCCTTTTAAAGTGAGGTCGATACTGCATTAGCATCTCTGGAGGCCACCTTGACCCGGTGACTCATACTGAACTCCGTGTCAAATACCGTCTCTAATTCTCTTGTAGACGAAATGCTGTTAAGCCACATCTCATTTTGCTTTGCACAAAGTCTCTTTTGAGAATCTAGTTCCTGCTCAGATGTTTTCTCCATGCTGAAACTCATTGTGTTACTATCCGAATAGTGCTTCCATCTGTTAATACACAAAGTATTACAAAAAGTTTGACTGCCATGTCTTCTGGGGTGTTCTCGTTTTGTTTTAACTAACCTTTGGCACTGCCTTTTACCTTGAGTTACTGTACTTGCTCCTCCCTCAGCTCTCTTCCAGCTCATCTCTCTGCAACACCTCCATCTCAGCTTCTCCTCTTTGCCATTTCATTTCCCCAAGAGCAAATGGCGCCACTGTCTGGAGTCATGGGCCTGGGAATGTGTGCCGAGAGGCAAGGGCATTCACGCACGTGCAGACATGAGGTATGAGACTGCAGAGGTGTGTGTCTGCTGTCTGCTTTTAGTGCTTTGGGCGCCACCAGAATTTAGAGCCTGGGAGGGAAAATGGCAAGGTAGGAGAAGGAGTGATAAGCGCGAACCAGTGAAACTGGTTTACAATCAATCTCAGGGAAAATAGGGACTGTGTTCTGGAGCAGAGAGGAGCAGAGGGAAGACAGGGGGAAGGGTGCATGCAAGTCTTCAGTGTTTGTCCAGGTTGCAGCACAGCAAGAAGGGCCAGCAACAAAAGGATTATGAAGTTCTTAAGATTTGAGACAGGAAGAAGACTTGTTAGAAAGTGAGGACTTGTGGAGTGAGAAGCTACTAGGAGGCCAGAGGAAGGTGATTTGAAACTTGAGGGGCAGAAGAAGCTTTGGGTTACAGGACCTTACTTGGGGCAATTAGCTGTGAGTGTAACTGAGGTCTGAGGCTCGTTAGCATAGAAAACCTTCTCAGGTCAAAGGAGCCCCAGAAGCATGACCCTTACCAAGGGCTTTGCTGTTGTCATTGAGCTCACTATATTACCGAGCATAGCTTTTGGCAAAGACCCTCAAAACACTGTGTATCCCCTTAGATGAGCCCCAGCATTGAGCAGGCCTCTTTTCACACAGGATTACACTCCAGGGAAGGAGTCAAAAGTGGGTATTGGCACTGTCTGTGTCATTTTATGAATAAACAAGAGAACTTCACTCTTTGGGGCTGGCAATATGATATCTTTGGCCTCTTAACTCTGCAAATAGGATCCAAGCACGTGTGTACATGCATACACACACACACACACACACACACACACACACACACACACACACACACAC